>NC_064850.1:123754563-124062896 GCF_024139225.1 Suncus etruscus
GATGGCTGACTCCACTGAATCTTAAACCACCACTAATTGGGTGAACTATGACAGTAACATGACCTCTCTCTCTACTTAGTGAACCATAAGATGACTGAAAAATTGATAGGACATACCCCATAGAGTTCTGAGGATGGGAAATGAGTTCATATATGCAAATTGTTGATCAAAATTCTAGACACATATTGTGGGGGATGGTTATGTGAATACTCTTAAGTAACCACTACAATTATCTATTCAAATATGCAATTTTATGTAAATAGATTTTGTACAACCACAACTCTTAAGGACCATCTTTTATATATGGCATTGGAAATACGCGTCTATATATGCACAGAGAAAAAATTGAAAAGAAAAATGCCACAAGATTAAAACAGACATGACACTCTATAGGTATTAGTTTTAGAGGAGAAAAGTCATATTATTCTATTTATTTTAAAATATAAGTCAGATAAAAAAAAACAATCACTGTAACTAGGCTTCAATGCAGGCCTATTTTGTTTAAGTTGAAATAAAAGCTATTTAAAACTTTAAAAGTGTGAAATTACCCTTGCCCTTTGAAGTGGTAGCTTAATGTAAATGTAAGAATTAAAAGGTGACTAGCCATGTATTACTTTTTCTTATTTGTCAGCTTAATCCAGTTGGGTAGTTTAGAAATTCTGTCACAGATGTCTGAAATTGTTAAAATTAGCATGTTTTATCTGCAGAATGCAGAGTGTTCATTTACATAAAATTGGTTCATTTCTAACACAATGTAGCTATAAAAATGTTTTTTGTAAAATATATTGAAAGTAGTTGAAACACTTTCTGGGAAAATAATTTAAGAGGAAATCTCATAATATTTTTTGATGCATTCACTATAATTTATCCCAGCAGGTCTAAGTCCACACTCACTAGTTGATAATAGTCATTGAACCCTGCTTTATAGAAAAGGATTATTATTGCTATAAAGTAGAAAGAAATATTAAGATTTTCCAGAATTATAAGTAATTGGGAAGATTGCTTTTATCTAGACATTTTTACCCATATTCTTGAACCTCCATTTCAGAAGGCACCTAAAAGCTCTTACCAGATAAAGCAGAATTTAATGTTTTGATCAACAGAGCATTTTATTATCTGAATATAAGCAATACCGAAAATTGTATTCTACTTAGTAAAAATATTTAAAAAAAATAATCAAGAAGCAATACCTTTGTTGTAAACTGAAGTCAAGTAGGTGAGTTTGAGAGAATAAGTAAATAATCCCATAAAAGAATAAAATAAGTTCAGGTTAAACAAATTTTAAGTTGAAATGGAGTTTCATTACTTTATAAAGAATTAAGACAGGGGCCAGAGTGTCAGCAGAGTGGGTAGGGCATTTGCTTTGAGCTAGAGTGGTAGCATAGTGGTAAGGCTTTTGCCTTGCAAGTGGCTGAACCAGAAAGACTCGGGTTTGATCTCCAACATCCCATATGATCCACCGAGCCAGGAGCAATTTCTCAGAGCAAAGCCAGGAGTAACCCCTGAGTGCCACCAGGTGTGGCCCAAAAAGACAAAAACAAACAAACAAAAAAGAATTAAGACAATGCAGGAATACATTTCAATCCAAATGGTCAATATATTATATTAAAAATAACTTTTTTAAATAAAATTATTAACCAGAAAAAGACCATGTATCCCTGGGGAGACATGCACAGTCCACATACACATACAAAACAACACACACACTCACACAAAAACATACAAACATACACACAATATATAACCACATACAAAAATATACACACACAGGAAGTACATTCATTGCTTCCCATATTTGGTAATAAAGCAACATCAAAGTGATCCTAAAATACAGGAGCCTTGACAGTGGATCTGTGGTTGTCCACGGTTCACAAGCTCTATAATATTTTCAAAAATAAAGTTTGATTTTGGGTCACTTTTGGTCTTGTGCATTTAAATATTGAAATCCAGCCATGTATATAATTTATTATTCATTTACTTAACTACTTTCTGTGGTGCAAATAATTACAACTTTCCATTTTCCATTAATTTTTTTAGCAAATCCTTGTTGTAATCTTTTCTCTAAGAATTGTTTCTGTCCTCTAAATGCTCTTTAAATATTGTCTTTACAAAAATAACTTTAAGTTTATGAAAAATAAAACTAAGTCATTTCATAGAAGTACTTTTTTATCTGTCTGCCTGAAGTTGGAATAGGTGTTGGGTTTAGTGCATTTTATCTGCTCTGTTTCTATATAGTCACTCAGTGTACACAACATGAGGATATGGCTCCCCAAATCCCCTTATCTATTTAAAAATAGTAATGTGGTTTGTGAACCACAACTGGGTAAAGAACTACATGAAACGGTGGAGTTGAAGAGGAGGCGGGTCAGGTGAAAGGTGCACAGTGGGAATGGAGAATTTTGGTTAAAAATTGAGATGTCAACATTAGGATGCAGGAAGTACTGTGCTTAGTATTTCTATCCAAACTTGGGTATTTCTATTTTGCTCTATGTTTCCTGTTGGAGCAATTTCCTATTGCTGTCCTCAACATCTCTTTTGAGTAAAGGAAGTGACAAGTCCTCCATTTTTTTCAGGTTTCTGCTGTTTTATTTTTAATTCTAATTTTATTAAAAACATTGTAATTTACAAAGTCCTTCAAGATTGGTTTTCAGACATATAATGAATCAGGGTCAATCCTACCACCAGTGTCAACCTCCCTCCTGTGTGTATTTTTTAAAAGTAAGTTGACCAAGAACATCTGGGTGTTTAAGGGAATGCTCTGTTTGTGCAACATTATTTTTATTAAGGATAGCAAAAACCTGGATAACTATATATGAGTCTATCTAAACTCAATACTAAGGGGGACAAGTGAGAGAAGCAGAAATTACAGGCCAGAATGTGCCTCTCTCCTTCCTGACCCTTTGGCTTCCCCGCTATCAACTGGGATGACCACCAAAAGCTGCCATGTCCTTGACCTCTGGCCTGAACCCATTCAAGAACACAATGACTTAAATATATTGCATGCACATAAGTTTTGATGGTTAATCAGAGGCTTAAAATGGTTACTGTCACTTGAGTCTTTAAGTTACTATTAGCTGACTGTTAAGCTTCTATTAATTCTAACATCAGAGTCATCATTGCAGATTCAAAGAATATTAGAGTTGATTTGTCAAAAAAAGAGAAAAGCTAAATGAATAACAACAAGTGTTGTTTTCCTGATGAAAGGAGAAATAAGATAGATATTAGCATAAGAAACCCAGGTGTTTACTAAGTGTGGCAAGTATGCAAATATTAATCATTTATATTAAATTTATATAAAGTTAGATAAAAGTTGGATAGGTGATCGCCATCTCTCCATCTCAGCTTAGGCAGCCTTGGAACACCGAAAGTCAGGGGGAGAGAGACCAGAGGGCCTGGAGGGAGCAAGCGGGGTCGCCATCTCACTGCATCAACCTAGGCAGCCTTACACTGTGAGTAAGGGGACCAGGGACTAGAGGGGCACCACATTTGCCTGGGAAGGCAGGGAGGAAGCGATGGAGTTGCCATCTCTCCACCTTGGCCAAGGTGAATCTGGGGACACTGAGTGTAGGAACCAAGAAACAGACTGGAACCACACTTCCAGGTCTGGGAACTCCCCGCCCCTTCCTGCTGAACCCGCAAAAGGCCCAGACTCACCTAACTTATACCATATAGATATAGTCAGCCCAAACCTAAAACTCAATTACCTCAGATAATTCACAGCCCATAAAATATTATAGCACAACATTGTACCAACTAGTAATATCCCTATCATACTTAGACAAACTACCAGGATAGAAAAAATAAACTCCAAATCAAATATATCCTCAAACACCTCTAATACCATTAGTACAGCAAACAACTTTGCTAAACAACCTGAAAACTCAATTTTTAAAACCAAATGCAAAGAAATATGGGCAAACTAAGGAAGATACTAGCAGCTGAGGAAATGGAAAGAAACCCTATCAAGTTACCAAGTTCACCAAAACGCATGTGCCCAATAGATGAGAACTTAAAAATGACAATGAATGTTTTAGCAATGAAAATAAAGGAATCACTAGCCTCTGAAATTAAGAAATCTATAGATGAACAATTCAACCAACTCAAGGAAGAACTTTTACAAAAAAATGAAAGAATTCATACCACGGGAACTAGGGAAATAAAAAACCTGTTAACAAGCTATAATAGCAGAATCACAGGTTAAAAGAACACACAGAGGAACTTGAAGAGAAACTACAAAATGACCATAATAGCAGAATCACACAGTTAAAAGAACACACAAAGAAACTTGAAGAAAAACTACAAAACAACAATGACAACGAAGTCAATAAGAAAATAAAAGACAAAACATTGGAGGAAAAAGTTAAGTATCTAATGAACAAAGATAAAAGAAATAACCTACAAATTGTAACAATACCAGAAGGGGAGGAAAAAGAGAAAGTAGAACAAGTAGTGAGGGAAATAATAGCAGAGAATTTTCCCACCATCTGGAAAGAAAAAAAAAATCAAATCTAGTAGGCAAAAAGAGTCTCTAATAAAATAGACCCTAACAGACCAACACCAAGACAGATGGTAACCAAATTGGCAAAAAATAAATAAAAAATGAATTATTTAAAGCAATAAGGAGAGAAAAACCCTAAAGTACAAAGGAAGGGTCATAATCAAGACTTCCCATTTGAAACAATTCAAGCAAAGAGACAATGGAGTGACATATTTAAACTACTGAATGAAAGAAACTTCCAACCTAGGGTCCACTACCCAGCAAAACTCTCATTCATATGGGAGGGAGGGAGAATTAAAAACATTCTCAGACAAAAAAAATTCACACAATTTGCACTAACCAAACCAACTCTAAATAAAAGACTCAAAGATTTATTACACAACCCAAACCCCCGATTGCAACAACAACCATTCTACTCAATACAAAAGCTCAGCAACCCTCTCTGTCAAGAATATCCTTAAATATCAATGAGCTAAATTCCCCAATTAAAAGACACAGAGTAGAGAGTTGGATCAGAAAACTAAAACCAGATATCTGCTGCCTGCAAGAAATACCCCTAAAAGAACACAGGCTTAGAATAAAAGGATGGAAATCAATTATTCAAGCCAACAGAAAACAAAAAAAATCTGGGAAAGCCATACTTATATCAGACCAAATCTCATTAAACATCAAGAAAGTGCTCAGAGACCAAGAGGGTCACTACTGATCATGGGAACATTAAACCAGGAAGTACTGACTCTTTTCAATATTTATGAGCTGACAGCAGAACCAGCAAAATATGTAAGGCATTTGCTCACAAACCTTGAAAAAGACATGAAAGGAAACGTGATAGTAGTAAGAGATTTCAATAATCCAAGCTTTGTCCTAGGATCTGAGCAAAAACTGAGACCACCAATTATAAAATCTGAATAAGACAACAATGATGGAACAGAACTTCTAGAACTATATAGAAAGACTATTCCTAGGCTTCGTCCTATGCCCTGTGTAAATACATAACGAGTCAGAGAGGTCTGTTTATATTATCCATAACTGAGTAGAAAGATGCTTGATACCATATAAAGACCTTGGGGGAAAGAAAAAAAGTGTGTACGGAGCCTGTAATGTATGTTCAAGGGCGGAGAAACCTGAAATCTCTTATGGAGGGAATTCTCTTTCCAACTTCCCCAATACTTAATATGCCTTTGCAAAAGAAGAAAGAAGAAGAAGAAAAAGAAGAAGAAGAAGAAGAAGAAGAAGAAGAAGAAGAAGAAGAAGAAGAAGAAGAAGAAGAAGAAGAAGAAGAAGAAGAAGAAGAAGAAGAAGAAGAAGAAGAAGAAGAAGAAGAAGAAGAAGAAGAAGAAGAAGAAGAAGAAGAAGAAGAAGAAGAAGAAAGAAGAAGAAGCACAAATCCTTTTATGTAGTTGCTAGTTGGGCCTTTTCTTTGGGGTGGGGTCTTTTTTGTAGTTGCCAGCTTTAGTGTTTTTGTTTGCTTGTTTTGTTTTTTGTTTGTGTTTTTATAATTTTTGTTATTGCTTTGTTGTTTCTGTTGGTTATGTTTTTTGTCTTGTTACCTTTTTCATCTTTTTTTCTTCCCACTTCTAAATTGATATTACAACACCTAGAAGTACCCCTCCTAGTTTTTTTGTTTTCTTTTTCTTTCCTTATTCTTTTCCATTTCCTTTTTCTGTATCTCCAACAGAACCACATTGATTGATCATCTAGTTCAGTCAGAGGTGGGGGGGAATGAATGATACCAGGTCTAGACACCCACATGAATATTTAGTAGAAATAAAAAATGATCAGACCTGAACATCAAATCCAAAGTCAAGACAACAGAATCTATACCTAATTCACAGTAAGCTCTACAAGTGGGGACCAATTACATTAGTATTCTAGGGGGTAAAGGAGGGAGATAAGGGATACATACTGGGAACAGGTGTGGAGGGAGGACATCACTGGTGGTGGAAATACCCTTGATTTATTGTCACTATGAACGTTGAATATTACTGTGAAATATTTGTAAATCACTTCACTCACAATAAAATTAATTTAAAAAATGGAATAGGTAGCTATCACATTAAATATTTCTAAATGGATAAACTTTGGAAAGACTAGATCAATAAGTATTTGGTTCTATTCATTACATTAGGCACAATCTCTCTAGTTTTCTTACAGCTTAATTTAAGTTTTTACCCTGAAACATGAATCTTACATATTCATTTTCTATGGCCCCTCATATAGTATACTTTCACTCCAAAATTTTCTTTGCAATTTTAGTTTCCACAAATTTTAAACATGATATTTATTCATTAAAACATAACAGGAACCCAGGGTTATATCACTTGTTATCACTTTCATTTAATTTCATTCCATAGTTTTTCAATAAAAAGTTCCTAAACATTAGGTATATGCTGGCCACTTCTCCAGGACATAACTACATGCTTCATAGAGAATTTTGAAAATACATATACATGATATTTTATTCTAGTAATAAGAAGATAATATAAGAGCTGAGAAAAGTCATGAATATTTGGATATTGAATAGGAAATTTGGAATTCCTCAATTCTCATAAATTTATTTAAAATTACACAAAAATATGGCATGTTTCTCAATATATCATTTTCAGATTTATTTCTTTTTGAAATTAGCTACAACAGGCATAAAGTGGATAAATAAAATATATATTAACTAACTATAATGTAATGACAGAGGGAAAAATAAATAGGGTTATAAAATATTATATATAATTTAGTTGAAAACATTATGGAAATTTTTCTTCAAAATCACTTTTCCCAAATTTCTAAAAATTGTCTCATATTACTGAGTTCATTGATTTTTGGATCCTTGACAAATGGGTAATGATTTCATTATACCTGTCAAAATTGATTCCAGAATTTAGACTTTTATGGGGGGGTCTACCTTTATAAAATAAAATCTGCACAGTTCATAATATTTTGATGCCCCTGAATCAAAATTATGGCTATACAAGACCTGACAGATGACAGTTATTTGTTTGACTGTACCTAGATACTAATATAGCTCATACTTTCATAATCTATCCATCCATCCTTCCATTCATTCATCCATCCATACATCCATCTATCCATCTATTAAATATTTTGTACCAACTTTATAACAGGAGTTATGCAATTAATTGGCATTTTAGGGCAATACATTCTTTTCAGTATATTTGATAATCTAGGCATCATATTAAAACTGCTCTTCAGGTTGAAGGCTGAATCTGATATGTCAACATGCCTATGAAAAGCAAGAATAAAATCTGGGCTAGGCCTTCCATTTTGGCTTTTAATCACCATATTACCATGTCTTAGATCATTCTCTTTCTAAGCATGTCTGGTTTCTAATGTCTCATTTTATAAAAACTTTATTTTTACTAGTTCTGAATTTGCACTTCCAGAGTGCAAAGGTCTACAGAGACCTTATTGCTAAATAAGATTTAATCTGACATACTGAATTTTAAGACTTGAGCATAGGAATTGGATGTGAATGCATACCTTACCTTCTTACAATGGATCTGTCTGTTTATCTCTCTATTTATCTATCTACCTATCTATGTAACCTATCTTTCTGTCTGCCTGTTTTTCTATCTATCATCTATCTATCTACCTATCTATCTATCTATCTATCTATCTATCATCTATCTATCTATCTATATCTACCTAGATATCTAGATAGATGAATATCTAGCTCTATATCTGTATGTCCATGCATTATTAATGTAGCATAACTCTCAAAAATTACTTTCTAGTTAAAGAGTAAAACATGAATTTTAAACAGTGAGTGCTATTAACATAAAAGAGTAGGTGCATATATGTAGTCATCAGATATTTGATAGCTATTTTTAAGTCAGAGGAATGAGTTTTACCTTCAATGTAGTGTTATTGATATTGGTTTGTAATAGCCAATTCTTAAAATCCACAATTCCTCAAAGAGAAAAGTAGGTAGAAAAATGTTGTGTTTTTTTTCTCTTACTTTTTTTGTTTTGTTTTTGTTTTGGGGCCACACCTGTTGACACTCAGGGGTTACTCCTGGTTATGGGCTCAGAAATTGCTCCTGGCTTGGGGGTCCATATGGGACACTGAGGTATCAAACCCAATTCCATCCTAGGCTAGCGCACAAGGCAGACACCTATCGCTTGTGCTACTGCTCTGGCCCCAAGAAAATGTTGGGTTTTATAAAAAATGAAAGGGTACCTAGTTAGGGAAAGAAAAGGATGAAATTATTTTATTTTGCTTCAACTTGTATGAAACTGCATGGTAGCAAGCTTAGTGAACCAAATGAGAAAAAGAAAAAAAGATAATGGATGATCTTGTTTATGTGTGGTACATAAAGTAACACAACAAGGAAACAGGTATCAGTGGAAAACAAAAATGGGGTATAACCAAGAGAACCAGGAACAGAAACTGCCAAGGTAATTGCTTGGGATCAGAGGGATCTAGAGATTTAGGCCATGACCTTTGGTGACTGGTGGGGAATACCAACAGTCTCTGGCAAAACATGATACCACCATTTTAAAACAATGGAAAAATCACATTGTATATGGATTTCACAAAATAGGTATCTATTAAAAACATATGCATGGGGCCGGAGCAGCTTACCAAGCGGTAAGGCATTTGCCTTGCATGCGCTAACCTACAATGGCCTGCGGTTTGATCCCCAGTGTCCCCAGTGATCCCAAGCCAGGAGCGATTTATGAGTGCATAGCCAGGAGTAACCCCTGAGCATCACCAGGTGTGGCCCAAATTCCTCCCCCCCAAAAAAAGCATATGCATATGCCTATGCAAATATAGCAAATAGTATTGTACCTACCTCTAAATAATATTGTACTTACCTCTCTAAAGATATCACCAGAAAGTTAAAAAAATTATGAAAATTTCAATGATTTAAGAAGATCTTATACAGATATGCAAATAAACTGTCTAATTCATTTAGAGGAAGAAAAAGAGAGTAAATATATCTAGATATTTACTATAGATTTACCTCCCCAGTTTTTCAGCATATGAATCTGTCTCTAAATACTATTCCTTTCTTATGGCTGTTTTAAAAGATATTTTGTGGTTTGTACATACACAAATACACACATACACAAACATACATGTGTCTACATAAAGTGTTCTGCTTCTAAGTGTCAATGCCCTGATTAGAATAACGACCCAAACCAAAACAATAATGACACCTCTATTCATTTCCTGGCAGGGAATAAAAGATTGCAACATGGCACAGGATAGAAAAATCTTACAGCTGACCCTCAACAAAATAAAGTGGTTGCCTTTGTATGGACACAGTGTCTGTGTGTTCAGGGGGCAGGAAAGTGGGATTAGCAAAAATCTTCATCCCTGGTTCTTGGTGAGGTCTTGGAACTCACGGGCCCTGGTGGAACTTCAGGGATCTCAGCTCTAGTCCTCATTGAAGCTCACTCCAGATACGAAGGTACTGACCATGTATAGGTTCCAACAGGATATTCTGCTTTTCTCCCAGCATCCCTCTAGAGCACGCATGATGAACTTGCATGTTGGTGGAATAAATCATGAATAGACACCCTGTATGAAGTTTGATTCCTCTTATTATGGACCATAATAAAGTCAACCAGATGATATTTTAAAGGGTTGGGACAGCTTGGAAGTGATTTCAATTGGTAAGTCTTCCACTGAACCTTTGATTTTAAATCATGCCAAACTGAGTTAAGTCCCGTTGAGCATACTTGACTGAGAAAGGAAATGAGTTAGAAATGAGAAGTCCTGCATTTTATTTTATTTTGTTTGATCTATTTATGTGTCTGTTTGGCCTTGGGCCACAACCAGCTGTGCTCAGGACTTATATTTGATACTTGACTCAGGCATGGCAGTGCACAGGGTTTATATGACTCGAGGTACAACTCACTTTGGTTTTCTATAAGTGTCTTATACACTGTGCTATTTCCCCAGTCCTGGAACAAACTTAAATATGCATTGCTATTTTTACTAGAATTACTCTTCTTTGAAGTTATTGCCTCCTATGAATTTTTTGCATTCAATGAATTTCTTCAAATGGGGCCAGTGAGGTGGCGCTAGAGGTAAGGTGTCTGCCTTGCAAGCGCTAGGCAAGGAAGGACTTTAGTTCAATCCCCAGCATCCCATATGGTCCCCCCAAGCCAGGGGCAATTTCTGAGCACTTAGCCAGTAGTAACCCCTGAGCATCAAATGGGTGTGGACCAAAAAACCAAAAAAAAAAAATCTGTTCAAATTAACACAAAGCACACTTATAAACTGAGGGTCTCTATGTGGTATTTTTAATCTCTAAATTATCTTGATACACCAATGGATAGAAAGTGCTCTTCTGGTAAGTTTATAGATTTGCAATTAGACTCAAAATAATTCAAATATATATAGTATTGCTTTTTATTTTTATATATTTTTATATTATTTTTATATATTTATATTATTTTTATATATTTATACCATTTTATATATTTATATTATTTTTATATATTTATTTATATATACATTTGAGAAAATAGGCCTAATAGTAAACTATAAGTCAATAATTTATTAATGATAGATTAAATAGTAAATATTTTTAATTCTTCAAGTGCTGCTCAAAATTGATTCTGATATTAAATTCAATAAGTTGGATCCTCTCATTTTCTTTACATCAAAAGTTTCTGGTACCTTCAGATAGGAACATTCATTGTCTATTTGATTTGTTCTTGCTCTGGCTTGTTTTACAAAGCTGAGATCAAACTGAGAGCTTCACATCGGTGAGAAAAATTGAGCCATGGCGTAGACCTACTATCTATTTCAAAATGTCACCCAAAGCTCTATGTCACAGTCTAGTCACTTTTTCATTATTTCTAGACAGAACAAGAGATGAGCTAAAATGAATAAAAAGAAGATGTATATTTTAAAGAAATTGATGTAAAATGACTGAATGTAAAATGACTAAAGATAGGTGAGGATTTTATTTTTAGCCTTATAAATGGAGCACAGGATAGAATACTACATTTTTTCTATTAAAGTTTCAGAGAAAACTTCCTTGTTATTTATAAATAGGTTTTAGTAAGTAGTGATGTATATCAGAACAATCAAAAGCCATCCAAACATATTTCAGTTTTATTGAAATAACTTGTTAAGTTACTTTTAAAATAAATTTTGTGTGGTACTGATGGTTTTATTTAATTTATATATGGTAGGTACAGCTATAACTGAAATAAGAAATTTAGAATATGTCAAAAATATAATTATTTTAATGAACTATTTAGAAACTGGTAATGATAGTTCTCTAGAATTGTTGGGAAATGTACTGTATGCTTTCTCAATAACTTACTCCATAAGTGAAGAATTTATTCTTAAGTAAGGTTGTTAGTAGTGAAAATTTTAAAGCATAATGTTGCATATGATGGATATAAATATCTAAGTTTTGTTTAACTGTGATTAGTTCCTCAAACAAAACAATTGTACATTCAATTTTTAAATATGATCAGCCTTTCTCAATATATGGAGTAGCTTTATTTTGTTACAACATGAATGATGCTATTTTAAGAAATAGAGATATTTGACTTGTTTCAGAAATAACAGCATGTTTACAGGATTGCAATGTGCCTATATTTTTAAGCTTACACTTTTATATGGAATAAAGATTTTTTCCTAACAATCAGTAAATTATTTGAACAAACGGTTTTAGGAAAATTGGTTACACATTGTATATAAAGCACCCAAGTCTTTATTTTGATACACTTTGTTTAGATGTTGTGTAGTATTTATGATATACTAAATGGTAGGTACAATTTTTTATCTCAATGTCAATATACATATAGCAGATTATTAAGAGCTATATTGTTTATACTATGACTGAAGTTCCTCACTGCTCTTATTCCTGCAGACATGTTTTTGAAATTGGAGTCAAGGTATGGATCATGTGAATAAAAAGTCTTGAAGATTAACTTCAATGTATTTGTTTGAGTTACCATCATGTATCATAAACTCTGGTTATCTATATTTCTATATTCAAAAATACAGTTATGAGCACAGTTGTGCCTCAAGGACTGATGCATTATATATAATATATACCAAATTATTTATATACATATCAAAATGATTTGCAAGAAAATTATAAAAACAAAATGGCAACTTAATAAAATGGTACATGGGATTTTCTGTATGTACTTAATAAATGCAGATATAATTATATGTATTAATGTATATACATATATATCAAAACATGATTTATGTTTTCATATATGCATATGCATAAATATCAAATTGATATTTTTACTCCAATATTTCTCACTAAAAGGTAAAGAATTTCAGCTGTAAAGATGCTTCTGGTTACTACTTTATATATTTATTACACATTATTTCTTTCTGAAGAAATAAGATATTAAAAAGATATTAAAAGCCTTTTATTCATGTGGATCCATAGTTTATAGTTTAAATACTAATTTTAATTTTATATTTATATTTTTTCAATGTACTTGAACTTTTTGTCTTATTTCAGGTTCTGGAAATCAAAAGAGGTATTTTTTTCTTCTTTAGTTCAGTGTGAAAATTAATCAAGTATCTATGTAATAGAAAATTTGATACATTCTTTTTTCCAGAACCAATCCAAGAGATTTAACTGAGGATCACCACACACTGCAGAATCATTATCAAAGACTAGTATAGGAAGATGGTCTAGAGGATATTTTCAAGGCAACAGTCTGATCAAAGTCATTCTTTTCCCTGGATTTTAATATAAAGCCACATCAAATAACTTTGCTTTGCTAGTTAGGTTTTCTTACATGCTTTGAACTAGAATAATAATAAATGAACTGAGGCTTTGTGTCCTCAAGTGATATTATGAGTCTTTCCCATAATCCACTTGAAGAAACTCATGCATAGTTGAAGAACACATTGTTGAATGTATTCTCTGCTTCTTAGAAACATTTTGTGCTCTCAAAATTTTATAGCTCTTCACAGATAATAATTAAAAATGCTTTCAACAAATAAATAATGATAAGATATAAGCATTTATAAAATCAATGTGTGTCATAAAAATATACTTAAATATGACTTATGTAACCCCTAATAGCAAAACTTTCAACAAGGAGCATACTAATTTCTACATATATAAGAAATATTCCAGAGATTATTTGCAATGTTGATTCTTTGTTTATATATGAAAAAATACTTTCTTTAAATTTTCTCTTTGCAGTGTTAATTTTTTATGATAACATATTTCAAAATTATTTTATTATTAAAATTTTGATCTAAGTAGTTATATAATAATTTTATTGTATATTAACATCACTAAATTCATTGTATTGACTTTAGATAATCATCTATAGTTTAATATATTTTAATGGTAACAGAATTTTACTTCTGCAATCATGATTTGGATAAATATTAAAGAGACTCATTTGATTCTGGATAAATATCCATGTATTCATATTTTATTGCTGATACTTAATTTTGATTCACTCTCTTTCAAAAGAAACTTAATCTCTATCTTCTTAACCAGGCCATGGAAATTGCTAGGAGGCAACAAGATCATTTCTAGATAAAAGGAATGATATAAGACAAAAATTATATGCCTTTCTTGTATTTTTTTCCTACTACAGTTGGTAATTGAAGACTTGTAGTGACAATAGAAAGAACTAAAATGATAATGTGGAAGAAAAGTCTGCCAAATTCCAAAAGCTTTTCCTCACCATGGAAGCTGTGGATAGCATTGTTTTTAGAACATGTGTTCAAACATCTTATATCCCTAAAAATATTTTCTGATTTATTTATAATGGTACTGAAAACAACTCAAAATGTCTTACCCATGAACATAGAATATTATAATTATTCTACCATTTGGTATAAAATTTAAATATTTTTGTGCCAAAACTGAACTAGATTTAAAAAAATCAACTCAAAATGTCTTACCCATGAACATAGAATATTATAATTATACTACCATTTGGTATAAAATTTAAATATTTTTGTGCCAAAACTGAACTAGATTAAAAAAATCTTGGAAGGGGCTGGAGCCATACAAAGCATGTAAGATGTTTGCCTTGCCTTGAACCCAACAACGTGGGTTCAATCCCCAGTATCCCATATGATCCCCCAAGACTACCATTAGTGATTTCTGAGCTGAGAGCCAGGACTAACCCTTGAGTGCCTTCTGGTGTAGCCCCAAATACAAAACAAAAAAATTCTCTAGGATTTCTCATGAAGTACCAAATATGCATTTATTTTCAAACTTTCTATTTTGTAATATTAAGTAGCACTGACCTATAACTCAGGCGAAAAATCTAAGTTCTTAATAGCTTTATTTATAGGTGTTTGTATTCTCTTTTACTACATTATCTATATGAAGCTGTATTCCTTTTTACATATAGAATCCTTATCTAGGTCTGAGTCATTTATAAGTATTTAAAGACAACTGACCAATAAAATATTTATTTGATTATACTGACACTGTTTTTTTGTTTTCTTTTCTAAAATCATTGGAATTTTTTCTTGTTCTTGTTATTTTCTCTAGCAACCTAAAAGACACTTCCTGGGGAATAAAAGTATGTAATAATCAGCCCAAGTCTCATTACTTAGTCCATACTGGAATGGTTGTTTTAAGGGAATGGAGTACACCAATTATCAGAACAACAAACATTATCTATAACTTAGGCCATACAGTTTGGAATAATGAAACAAATGACAATAAAGCAAGCAAGTTATTGAACATTAAGAAAATGGAGATAAATGCTTTGGAAACTGTGAGAGAAAATTGTTTGGAAATATTCAAACAAGTGACATGCTACTACTACTTTCACATAAAACTATGAAAACATTTTTTTAAAAAAGCCTCTTTGTATGTTTGGGTTGTTTTAATTTAAAGAGACAGTCCACGTGTATTGGGTGAGCCCTTCCTTGGCACAGAGTGCCTTGCCCCTTCAGCTGATGGTTCTGAGGATGGAAGGGTAACAGCATAGAAATTATCACAAGCATTCAGTTTAAGTTTTACAGGAGTCATCCAGCTTTATTCCACAGCCCTAACCGCCATGTGCATTTTCTATGGCTTCCATTGCTAACCTTTTCAAGCAGCCCTTCTCTGCTGCCTGTTATTTTCCCTACTGCTCTTAAACCATGTCTTTCTCTCTCATCTTTTTCTCTAGAGCTCTCTCTGTCTCCTTTTCTGCTGCTCTACCTGCTTCCTTGCTGAGTTCCAGCCGCCTCGCAGCTCCTAATTAATAATCTCCGAGCCTCCTCCTCTCTGTCTCTCTTTTTTTTTTTTTTAACCTCTATCCCCCTCGGGTCAATTCCCCTACAGAACCATTCCAGATGTGAGTTGTTCTGATCATTCAAGTGGGATAAACAGAAAGTTGGGAGATGGGATACACTCACATTTATTTCTCTTGGTAACATCCATTTTGCTATCAATTAAACTTTAGTCGTTGCTCCTAAGTGATGTCACATAGCTTTTGTTTTTTCTCTTAAAAAATGGAGTTTGGGCTTGTTGACTTGGTCAGATAATGCCCTGAAAGGTCCCAAAGACGTGGGCAGGTGAGGAGCATGCTATTGCGTTGCGTTCATGAGAAACCATTGTTTATCATTTTAAATTCAGGTATGATGAGCAGAAAGAAAAGGACAGAAAATAAAACATAGTAACAACTCAAAATTTTGGAAATATCTGTCTTTAAGCTACGCATTTTTTATCTTTCAGTCAAAATTGAAATTTGTAAAAGCAATTTATAAAGTTAAACATCTAATTGATACAAATTCATTTTTAACATCTATAAATTGTTTTTATTGTATGTTCAATACAGTATGTTGCTGTACGGAAATATTCCTATTCAAAGGGGAGCAACTTTTCAATGTGGCCAGATAAAACATTTTAGTGTAAAATCCTGTTTTGAAATAAAAACCTATATATTCCATTTTTAACATTCATATTGATTTTATAGGAATAATAAATAATACGTATTCATATTCATTTTAATAGAAATAATAAATAATAGTTTGATGACATGAATTCCAAAAAGAATATTTACCTTTGCATAATGCATTATTATACAAACCATATACAATATATGTAATATTTGTTCTGCCATAATTTTTGTACTTTATTTTATAAGTGGTAAATATGACATTTATCATTTTATGTTGGGGACTGACTTGTTTGAGGCCATTTTGCTATTCTTTCTGCCATAATCCAGCCTTTCACCTAAAGGCTACATGCAGTCTTGCTGTAAGTTCTTGGGCCAAAGAGAAAGGAAAATGCAGCTGCAAAGTATAATTAATCTTTTAGCCCGGAGGAGAGCAACACAGCCCAGTACCATTCCCAGAAAAGAGGCCTTACTCCCTTAACCATATCCCTGAGTTTACAAGACATTCATTATTGTGTATATGCTACATTGTCTGTTCAAGATCACTGAGGCAAGCACATCTTGCACCACCTCCTGATAGTCAAGCAATTAGGAATGCAGCTAGAAGGTCACAAGATGTTTCCATGGATACTGCAAGAAGTATTGCCCACTTGCCTTATTTGGAATAATGAAGTAATTTTCATGCCAAAAGTGTGATTGACATCACCCTTGTACTGCCCCCTTCTCCTTCTCTATATAAGAAGGAGCTGTAGCCAAATAAAGTGGCCCTTGAGCAGTGAGACATTGCCTTGGGTCTTTATTATTAACCTCTCTCAGATTTTTACAGGTGTGGTTGTTCTTCTACCTAGCAAAATAGGAGTGCGGTTGTCTGAGAAGTCTTCCCAGCTAATTCCTGCTGGCCGGGCCCCCCTGGGGGGCTTCAGGACCCCGCAATTTTATATATTCATTTAGGTAGTCAGTATATTAAAGCCAATGAAAAATTTCTGTAAACTTGTTTATTTGTTGTTGTTGTTGTTTCACATCCTGAATTTTAAATATGTTTGGGAACATATATGGTTTTCAAACCTTCAAATATTTATACCTGGGCAAAAGTGATAGTACACTGGTAGAGAACTTGACTTCCATGTAGCCAAAATAGGTCTAATCTCTAATACCCATATGGTCCCCAGAACTCTACCAAGATTCTCCATGAGGGCAGAGCTTGGTGCAGTTTCTGAGCATGCAAGTTGTGGCCCAAAGTCCAACAACAACAGCAGCCATTACAAAATCATTGACCTTTATCTCTATATACAAAATATTCTAAAATATGTTTGCATTTATTTATTTTTCATAGGTGTTTTATAGTACATTTTATTAAATTTTGCCATTTATTTATGAATCTTATCACGTCAAGAAGACATTTAATTAATTACAGGCATTAATTTTATTTCTTCTGCTTTTATCATTGATTTACTATCACAACCTTTTATGTTTTCCCTAATTAAGTTGACCTAAGTTCATTAAAAGATAAAACATAGGGTATTTATTTAAGATAATTTTTAATTTATCTTATTTTAAATATTATTTAACAAAAAGCATCACCTGGAAGTGCCTATGAGATACTCCTCCATACCTCTGCCTATACTCAAAATTCAGTTATGTTGGCTTATAGCTTGTGAGTTTTCTCTGCACATCACAGATTACTAATGAGGCAATGGATCTTTCTAATATCAATGGGCCTGTCATGCTCTGGTGTATCTAAAATACGTGTTCATTTATTTTCACCATAATTACATTAAGTTATTTGTCTTCTCATTGATTTATAGATTCATATACATATGGAATATTAATCACTGGAGAATATTTTTATTTGATCATTCTTTAGTGTGTGACTTGCATTATGGCATTTATGTGTTACTTGATAAATGCATATATTTAATTAGAATGTAGTATCATGTATCAACATTTCCTTTATGAAAACTCAAATTAAGTCTGAATTTTGCATCTGGTATGAGACAGGAATCTGGTGTCTTTTCTTTTTATAGAAAACCAGTTTCCTCATGTCATCAATCAGTTCTCACAGCCTGTCCAACCTGCATACCACATAAGTTGTCTTGAAAAGTTTCTCCACCGTCTCAAGTTTATATTTAATTTTATGTCATATTAGTATTTTCTATACACATAATAAGTGCAATTTACTGAGGTATAACATTTTGTATCCTATGCTATCTTAAAATATGTCACTGCTTGCCTCTCTTTATATGCAGGCTGACTGCTTTTCTTTTATTCTTCTACTTAAATTTTAGAAACAACTTGTAGAGTTTCTTGTAAAATTTTACTGATTCCCATTAGAATTGGGAGAACTCTGTTGATCCAACAATACTTATGCAAAATTTCTCAAATCTGTGTATATAAATAATAGTGAATAGGGGAATATTCTAATAGCAGCCAAAATAATACTATTTTCTGAAGAAGCAAATGAATATCCTATATAATAAAAAATAAGAATAAAATTATAATCTTTATGTACAAAATACATATAAAACTAATATCCAATTATGTACACAACATTTAAACTTATCAGGTATAAGTAAAACTGGTCCCTTAGTGTCACAATTACCAAAATATATCATATTTTCTTTTATTTGTTGTTTTCTAAAAGTATGATACAATACCTTTCTTCATATTTTTCAGCCTCAAAAATGTAGCTTTTAATAAATCCATCTGTTTATGTTTAATTCCTGGGGAGAAATTTACATTTGATAATAAAATTGTAAAATCATAGGTATTATATTATTTATGATAAAATTATTGATTTTATAATTTACTCATGATTAAAATTTATAATGTCCTTTTTTGGGGGGTTTGTTTTGGGACCACATCTGGTGATGCTTAGGGGTTACTCCTTGCTATACCTTTAGAAATTGCTCCTGGCTTGGGGGACCATATGGGACGCTGGGATAGAACCGAGGTCCATCAAATGCCCTATCGCTGCACTATGGCTCCAACCCCCAAATTGTATAATTTCTTTATAAAAACATTTCTTATTGCGAATATAGCTTAATATTACAAAATTATTCATTTTAGTATTTTTATAAAATTAACTTCATAGGAAAAAATCAGAAAAATATAAATATTTCATATTCAAACTAACAATAGACATTTAACTATCCTTTAGATGTAAGGACAAATGTGTTCAATGTTGGATGATAAAAGTCATAACCATAAGGGTTGAAATCATATGTTAAGTGTGGGGAGTTGAAAGTAATTTTCTATTTTGAACACCTACAAGTTTTCTTTTAGGCCTGAAAAATATACATTGGCCAATAAGCCATATGTGGGTAGCCATATATGGTCAAACTCTGGCCTAAGCTTTACTATCTGCTCTGTGACATACTATCTGGGTCATTGAAAACACTGAGTTTTGTAAGCTTCTCTTATAGACGCACCACATTTCTGCTTTAAAGACCCCCAACCCCCGCCTAAAAAACCCTATATAAGCTGTAACCAAACCTTCAATAAACTGATTCATTGCCTGACAATATTCCCCACAGCTGTCGGTGTATTTATAGCTCGTGGCCCTCTTCCATCTTCCCGAATTCTGACCTCACTCAGGGCTACTGAAGAGACCCTCTCCCCTAGCTGCTTTGTCAGAAACTCCTGTGGGGTGGCACCCCCAATAGTGAGCTCAACAGTCATACTTATGTTTATATGTATATATGTTATGAAACCTTCAAAAGTAATTTAATTTTAAGAGTTGAAAACCAGGACTGCTTTCATTCTTTAATAATTCTCTTGTTAAGTTAAAAAATTCTTATATATCTACTACAATGTAAGTTATGGAGATGGGTAGGGAAGAGGTGAAATACCTTTATATGTATATAACATATACATATATACACACATAATCAGTTCTATATATATCATATATATATCACATAAAATGTAACTGACAAAGAAGTGTCTTATCCACTTCAAGTAAATAAAAGTTGGTAACCTTCTAATTTAATGAAGGTGTCTAAATGGAAAATGACAGGACAATATTTTGAGAAACAGGTGTGGATGCATAGGGAAATACTCGAAGAAAGAGGAGATAACTAGATTATAGTCTCAGAAGGAAATACTATGCTTGAAATTAATTACATGAGACAATTTGGTACATTTGAGAAAATGGTATAAATACAAATTAACAATAAAAAAGGAAAGTAAAAGTTTAAAGGAAATACCTCATTAAGCAATATAAAACAAGTTTTGTTTTTTGGGTTTTTTTGGGGGGGGGTTTGGGCCACACCCGTTTGATGCTCAGGGGTTACTCCTGGCTAAGCGCTCAGAAATTGCCCCTGGTTTGGGGGGACCATATGGGATGCCATGGTCCTTCCTTGGCTAGCGCTTGCAAGGCAGACACTTTACCTTTAGCGCCACCTCACCGGCCCCATAAAACAAGTTTTACATAGTAAAAACATGAAATAACTTTTATATAGTAGAGTGAAAAAAAATCATTATCTTAAGACTTTTTGTATAAATTGTGATTTATTTATCAAAATACACATAATATATGTTTGAAGGAACAAACTAAGATTTTTCTAGTAACTCATAAAAATCTTTAATTTGTATTAAACAATTGCTTTGCATCAACTCATAGTTTTTGATGGTATACATCACATTTTTTCATATAAAATTCTGGATTTGTATAATTTATAAAGTTAATGATATTTTTAAAGATAATATTAGGGAGCAAAGTATAATTCCAACTGCTTTTTGTGCCCTTATGTTCCAACATCAGTTTGAATCGCTCCCAGTTATAAAATTCAGAACTTCCTAATGTGTTACCATGTCAGATTAAATCCTGAGATGCTTTTTCTATTACTTTGGTTTATAGTCTTTCTTTTTTTTCCTTTTGGTAAAGACCACATAGGATAAGATACACATACAGGCACACACTGAGACTACTCAAAATTATTTATTTATTTATTTATTTATTTATTTATTTATTTATTTATTTACCTTTTGCTTTTTTCATTTCTAATCAACTTTATGTTCTTCAAGACCTTTCCACAAATGTTGAGACCCAGAAAGCTGTTTCTTTTGAGTATCTCTTTAGAAAAACTGGGTTATCAGTAGAATCTCTATTCCCATTTCTAAATTGAGCTAAATTCTAGTTTGGAGATGCATGTTGTTCATGTTTGAATCCTTGCATAGTATAATGTGTTTGATAGTTTGGTGTGATGGTTGATATATCTGTGAGGGCCAGATCAAGATAACTGAAATGTCAAAGATTAGTCAATAAATAATTTCATATTAAAAATCAGGCATACATTAATTTATTCAGAGACATAAAGTTTATTTTATAAGAGGTATTACAGTTCCGACGAGAAAGAAAAAAAGAGCAGAACATAGGGTTGAATAACGCACCAAAGGAATTATGATTGCAATATCAAGACTTTATTTAGTTAAACCTATCCCCTGACCAAACAAAAATTTAGAGATGAATATAATGATCAAATAAAAAGACAATTTGGAAAGTTTCATCATATTTTCATCCCATTCTAGCCACAGAAGCCCATACATATTCCAATGTAACATGTATGTATTACTATCTATGATATATAAGGGTAACTAACTTAGAAAGGATTTTTCTGTGAATAATTCTGCCTTCCAAAGACTACAAATGATGCTTTATAGTTTTGTTTTGGTCACACCCAGCAGTAGTCAGGATTTACTCCTAGATCATTTCAGAATTGAAAGGGTCAATCAGGGACCAACATGGAGTTAACCATATAAAGATGACTCCTGTAACTTTTTCACTATCTCACCAGACCTAACATAGTTTGTACAATAAAAGATTTGGGACTTTGCTTATTGACACAATTTTTCATTTTCCTCTCAGAGTGGTTGCCAAGCAAAATCTACCTCAATAGACTGAAGAGGAAACACTTGATATTTCTTTTCTCTCCTAGATTTGTTATTTATATCTGCTAGTAAAGAACAAATTCTTACTGATTTTCACCCCACTTGTATTAATCTTAAAATATCCTAAAATGAGTATTTGTTGGTGATTAAGAGCATGGTTATATAATATCTAAAGTAGCCATGATTACATTTGTGAATTATCTTGTTTAAATTGCCTCAAGTGTTTCAACTGCTGATAGTCTTCAAAATTAGGGAACACTTACAAAAAAAGGACATTATAATAGATTTATAAGATTTAAAAGCACTCTAGGCTCTTTTTTGTGGGAAGCTATTCCAATACAGTGAATTATTTGATTATACTCAACAAGTAAAGCTTTTCTAGAAATGTTTCTTGATTATTTGATAGCACATTGTAATAGGAAAATCTTAGTTATAATAGCTTTCAACATCTCAGACTTGCAATAAATACAACATAAATATTTCATGCCCAAAAGAATATATTTTAGAAGTAAAGTATTGGTATTGTTTTCCAAATTGCCATCTTAAAAGTTAAATTGTAATTGTATCAAAATTATAACCAAGCAACATTATTTTGCTATTTTACTTTATATAATATGATTTATATAAAACTATAATTATTTGAATCAACAATAAAATTATATATAATGAAGCTATGTGTATATTTAAGTAGCCTTATACAATAGGATCATGATATGCATCTGTTTATATACATGTTTATATATAGCATATCTAAATATTACAATGTTTTTCAGAACTTTAAATTCTAATCTTAGTAGTTCTGTAAGTTTTCTGATTTTAATCAGAATAGTTTACAAGATTAAAAATCCACTTCAAAAAATTCCAACACCATAGGGAAGATAAAAGTCTAACAATAGTGACTCAGCTTTTTTCCAATAAAAATGAATTAAATATGTGGTTAGATCATGTGCTTCATGTAAAATATTTTTTTCTAGTTTTATTGGATCACTGTGTTTTCCAATTAGTTCAAGCATCATTTTATTCTGTGTCACTATGTTTCTTTATTCACAATCCAAATGACTAATTTAGTTTTATCTTCAAGACCTTTTTAGATACAAGGTAAACAAAATAACATTTGTCTCTGTTTTTGCAGATCACTGTACTACTTCAATTATGTGCATCTATTAAGATGATTTTTATTAGTTTTGGTAATGTTTCATTTAATTTTATTAAGACAACATGATTTACAGAGTTTTCATAATATAGTTGTTTTAAGCATGCATCTTTTGGTTCCAGCATCCATCCCACCACCCATGTCCCATTACAGCTATATATATATATTTATTTATATTTTTATTTATTTATTTATTTATGCTTGTTGTAAATCATGAAATTATAAATTATTATATCTGAATTCAAAACCATGGATTTTGTTTTAGATAACCTTCTTTTCCATTTAGTTTGCCTCTTCTCCAATAGTGAGAAATCTGACTCCTCTCAAATTGAACATATTTCCTCATTAACTTATTCATTATATATATTTTTATTGCAAGCATTGTGATTTACGAAGTTCTTCATAGTTGTATTCCAGATATACTATGCAAAGGGCCATCCCACCACCAGTGTTGATTTCTTTCCAGAGTGTGGACAGTTTTGGCATTTTTAAAAAAAATTCTCTATGTCTTTGATGAAAAACAAAATTACAGAAGACATGAATTATAAATGCATTCCAGAAATGTCACTTTGTGTTTTACTTTTTAAAATGATTATCTTAATAATATTGTGTGGTTGTTTTGAAGTTCATCATTCTCTGCAACTAACTATACTTTTCTCTTACTAATTTTAATTTATTAAGTTGTTCTGCATTGGAATCGATAATTATGGATTACATAACTTTCAAATGCTTTATGAAGAGATTAACAACAGCTAGACACCCGAGGAAAATAAAATATACATTTTATACTGTGAAGTAAAGAAATATTTAGATCTTGTGTATGTAAAGATGCCAATAACTTTAATTTTCTGAAAAGATGTTTCTAGATTGAATCTATATTAAATATCTTAAAAAGAAATTAGATATATTTTATTACCATATAGAAAATTATGAGTCATTCAATTTTTAAACATGAGAAACATAATCAGTTACATATCTGAAAGTCATATATGAAGATTTGAGTGAAGGAATATTAGGGCAATAATTAAAGCATACAGATAGGTTATGCAATGAAGTATTCCCAAGAAAAGTTAAAGTGAGTTGTCCCTTGAAAAATTAAACAGAGAGGGGATAAAGGGTAATTCTAAAGGTGCATGCAAATTCAAATTATTTTAAGGAAAGAACAAATAGATTTCAGATATATTGTGATGATCACTTTATAATATGGACAAAAACACTAATTCTGTTGTATGCCATATATAAATTATGATTTGATATGATTGTAAAATAAATAACAGAATCATATACATTAGAATAAATATACTAACATGTATATTATAAAGCCTATTAAAATTAATAAAGTATAAATAATATAAAGTATTTAAATGAAATAATATTAATGATGTTTTCTAGAAATTCCCTTTTATGATTTAGTTGATAACTAATTTATTTTAAAAAAAATGATCACATTTTGAGGCCACAGGGATAGCGGTAGGATGTTTTCCTTGCATGTGGCCAACCCAGGGCAGACCTGGGTTCCATACCAGGCATCCAATATGGTCCCCCAAACTAGGGGCGATTTCTGAGCACATAGCCAGGAGTAACCCCTGAGTGTCACAGAGTGTAGCCCGAAATCCCAAAAACCAAAATATAAATAAATAAATAAATAAATAAATACATAAATAAATAAATAAATAAATAAAATTACATCCTAAAACAAGGACTGAATATCAAACAAGAGCTCAGAAAAAAAATAGAGTATGAAATATAATGATAACTTTAGGGACTGTGTTTTCGTGGTACAAACATTGACCATTCCAGTATTGATTAAAATGATCTGTACTCCTCTCTTATAGTGCCCAATGGAAGAGAAACAGGTAGATGAAATAAAGGTAAATATAATGAACATTAGTGTTTTTTTTCTTTTTTTTATAATATAATTTTTATTTTGATCATAGTGGCTTACATATTGTTGACAATAATATTTTAGGTACATATTTACATAAAATCAGGGGGGATTCTCATCACCGAATTGTCCTCCCTACCTGTCCGTTTTTGTCTTCTCTCCCATTTCTTCTTCCCTCTCCCCCAGGGCAGCTAGAATATGTAGTCCCCTCTGTATCTAACCTACTACTTAGTAGTCTTGCAGCTGTTTGGTCTTGAGGCCTCCCTTATTTCCCCCTCTAACTGGAGGCAGGACTAGCTATTTCAAGTTACGTGGTTTTGCCTGAAAAAGAAAAAAGTAATAAATTGGGATAAGAGTCTAATACCCCGAAAATGGGCGGAATCCTTCATTAGTGTTTTTAAACTAAATATTTCTCTTACCAGTAGTTCACATTGACATATAAATTATAACATTATAAAATAAAAGCTCTTTTTTATTTTTGGGCCACACCCAGTGATGTTCAAGGGTTACTCCTGGCTCTGAGCTCAGAAATCGCCCCTGGCTTTGGGGAACATATGGGTCGCCGGGTCTGTCCTAGGTCAGCTGTGTGCAAGACAACCACGTTAGACCTGAGCCACTGCTCTGGCCCCAATTAAAGCTCTTCAGAAGGTATTTGACAAAGAAAATATTTTCCACTGACCATAGAATTGGAAAGTAAAAAGTGGGACACATTCATGAATCCTGAAACAAGGAGAAATTTCCTAACAGGCAGGGCTTGTTGCTGGCAGGTACTACAGAGACCCATAAGGATGAGGGTAGTGCAATGCAAACTCAAAGAAATGTTATTGTATCTGTAGTTTTAAACGAAACAGATGTGGGGTGGAGATAAAAATAGGAAATATGTTCAAGAGATCATTGTTGGCTTGAGTTTGACCAGTAATTTCCAAGATGTAAGTTATATGTGCTTTCTTTGAAATTCTCTCATGATTGATTTGTTGTTATGGGAATCTGACATCTCAAAATAAGAACCTTCTTCAAACAAAGCCACATAACTTGAACTATTTAGTCCTGCCTCCCAATTAGAGCGGGAAATAAGGGAAGTACCAAGACCAAACAGGTGTAGGACCTAAGTACTAAGCTAGACACAGAGGGGACCACTTAGTCTAGCAGCTCTGGGGGTTAGGGAGGTGGATATGGGAGGTAGGAGGGGAGCGGAGGTAGAGGGAGAACAATTCATGATGCGAACTCCCCTGTTTTTATGTTAATATGTACCGAAAATATTATCGTCAATGATATGTAAGCCACTATATTAAAATAAATATTATATTAATAAAAAACCGTAAAAAGAACATATAAGCAGCAATTCACTGACTTATTGATATTTTAGATATTTTTGGTTTGATTTGGAGGGGTATTTGGTCCACATCCAGCAATGCTCATAGCTTACTCTTGGTTCTATGCTAAGCAATTGTTCCTGGCAAGGGTCAGAAGTGCCTGAGAACAAATTTGAGTTGGTTTGAGTGCAAGACAAGTGCCCTAGGCACTACATTATCATCTTAGCCTCAGTATAAGTAACCTCTGAGCATCCATTTAACACCTAAGGAAATTGTGGAATAAAAGAGGCTATTCTGGCACTGGTCTATGAGACTGTAGTGCAGAAGAAATGAAAAAGTGATAAAATACCCAATATTACCAACAGCAATTCACCCAACCCCACCATGGATGCATGGAACAGCCACATAGAGATAATTCTATTCTCATGTAGAATGTAAGAATTCTTCCAGAATCTTCTTAAGCAATAGAGAAGACTCACTTTTCTTGTGGATTTGTCCTTTTTGTGTTAGGAATTTCAGGTTAGACCGCTGAGTGATTAATTAAAAGCTATGTAGTTGAGGTTTTGGATGGGAAAAGTGTTCTTGGACATGTCCCCTCCAGTAGAATTAATTGCCCTCTGGATAAAGGTGGATATGGTGACATCAACAAATTTTGCAGAGTTGCCCAGCAGAGACCAAGCTGAGTAAAAAAGAATGTGAAAAGCAGAAACAAACAAACCATGATTTTAAAGCACTAAGTCTTAGGAGGTTTGTATAAAGCAATAGACAACTCATCCAGAAACTGGAACAAAGCTGGTATGCCAACAGGACAAAACCTACATCATTTTAGAAGAGCTTCTACAAAAATGACTCCCACTGGGGAAATGAATTATAAAACGCAGCCAGGCTCTGAGCTGGAGTGGCCCACAACAACGAATAATGTGACGAGCAGCCTCAGCAAACTTTATTTCATTCTGTCCTCTGCTCTTCAGATGGACAATCCAGAATTTTAAATGGGGGGCTGAAGCAATAACACAGAAGGTAGGACATTTGCTTTGCTCAAGGTCTACCAGGTTCAGACCTTGGTTCGATCCCCAGAATCCCATATGGTTTGCAGTCTGCCAGCAACAATTTTTGAGCAAGGAGCAAGGGGTGGGTGTAACCCACAAACAAACAAACAACAAAACAAAAACTATCAGAACTATAAAATGATGCTACTGCTGTGCTTGCTGTTCTATCTAGAACAATAATATTCTGTGAGGTTGCTATATTCTAAAATAATATTTTTCTTTTAAGGGTTACAAAAATGATAGAACTTTCTTAAATTATTATCTCATCCCTATGTAAAGTAGTAGCTAATCTTCTCATAGGCTCAGTACTTACACACATCCCCAACTTTAAGTAAACATATATACGACCAACATCATCCAGATTTACTTTATAGTTGACAAAGGAATATGTGGCTTTTTTGGATTTTTCTTGTATTTCTAATCATTTATTGGCATTTGCTTCATATTTGTTTATATGTATAAATCTGAATAGACAATGGTACTGTCTCTCTTCCTCTTGATTTAATAGCCTATGTAGTCTTTATTGTCCAACACTCATATTTTCCATTTTATGTGAGAATTATAATATTTTTATTAAAGAAATGAATTCTGAGAGACAATAGAGATAGTTGTGTAGCAGATAGGGCTCTTAACTTATATGTGGTTGACCTAAATTCAATCCCATATGGTTCTCTGTGTCTTGCCAGTGGTGATATCTAAGGAATAAGCAAGGAGTAAGCTCTGAGCAATGCTTGGTGTGGATTGCAAAATGTCAAACAGCAGAGAAGGGAAGGGAAGGGAAGGGAGGAGAGGACAGAAGATAAGAGGACAGGACAGGAAAGGAGAGGACAGGACGGACAAGAGAGGAGAGGAGAGGAGAGGAGAGGAGAGGAGAGGAGAGGAGAGGAGAGGAGAGGAGAGGAGAGGAGAGGAGAGGAGAGGAGAGGAGAGGGAGAGGAGAGGAGAGGAGTGGAGAGGAGAGGAGAGGAGAGGAGAGGGAGAGGAGAGGAGAGGAGTGGAGAGGAGAGGAGAGGAGAGGAGAGGAGAGGAGAGGAGAGGAGAGGAGAGGAGAGGAGAGGAGAGGAGAGGAGAGGAGAGGAGAGGAGAGGAGAGGGAGAGGAGAGGAGAGGGAGAGGAGAGGAGAGGAGAGGAGAGGAGAGAAAGGAGGGTATGGGAGGGGTAGAGAAGAAAGGAGGGGAGGGGGAGAGAAGGAGAGGGAGAGGAAGGATAAAGGAGGAGAGAGAAATATAATTGTTTAAAGACATCTTTAGGGGACCAGAGCAATAACACAGCCATAGGGAGTTTGCCTTGTACACAGCAGACCTGGGACTGATCCATAAAACCAATCAACCCTTATAGTCCATGGAGTCTGCCAGGAGCAATTTCTTTTTTTTTTTTTTTTTGGTTTTTTGGTTACACCCGGCTGGGCTCAGGGGTTACTCCTGGTTACAAGCTCAGAAATCACTCCTGGCAGGCTTGGGGTCCATATGGGATGTCAGGATTCGAACCAATGACCTTCTGAAAGGCAAATGCCTTACCTCCATGCTATCTCTCTGGCCCAGGAGCATTTTCTGAGTGCAGAGCCAGGAGTAACTGCTGAGCACTGTGGGGTGTGGTAGCAAAACAAAACAAAACAAAAACATTTTTAAATCTGTGCTTTTAGTGTTTTAAGAAGACTAGTAGAGCATCATGCAAGAGGTATAAAGGTATAATAAGAGACCTTAGCAACAAGATTTTTGTGTGCATCCATCAATGGATGCTTTGTGTAGAATACAGAAACTTTGCTTTTAGTAGACAGTGGCAAATATATAAGTTCACTTAATGGTAGGGGCTCCTTAGAAGTGGATGGAAAAGTGACATTGAGACTAAAGGCATCTTTAAGGAGGAAACAGCACTCTCTAAACAAGTGGAAGCAAAGATAAACAGATGGGACTATATTAAGCTGAGAAGCTTCTGTACCTCAAAGGAGATAGTGCCCAGACTACAAAAGCCACCCACTGAGTGGGAGAAATTATTCACCCAATACCCATCAGATAAAGGACTAATATCCAAAATATAAAAGGTATTGACAGAACTATACAAGAAGAAAACATTTAACCCTGTCAAAAAATTGGGAGAAAAAATGAACACTTTGTAAAAGAAGAAATGCAAATGACCAAAAGGCACATGAAAAGATGCTCAACATCACTAATCGTCAGAGAGATGCAAATCAAAACTACTATGAGGTACCACCTCACACCACTGAGATTGGCACACATTACAAAGAAGGAAAACAAGCAGTGCTGGTGGGGATGTGGAGAGAAAGGAACTCTTTTTCACTGCTGGTGGGAATGCCGTCTAGTCCAAGCTTTATGGAAAGCAATATGGAGATTCCTCCAGAAACTGGAAATTGAGCTCCCATATGAGCCAGCTATATCATTCCTAGGAATATACCCGAGGAACACAAAAATACAATACAAAAATCCCTTCCTTGCACCTATATTCATTGCAGTGCTATTTACAATAGACAGACTCTGGAAACAACCAAGATGCCCTTCAACAGATGAGTGACTATTGAAACTGTGGTACATATACACAATGGAATACTCCACAATTGTCAGGAGAGATGAAGTCATGAATTTTTCCTATACATGGATGTACATGGAAACTATTATGCTGAGTGAAATAAGTCAGAGGGAGAGAGAAAGATGCAAAATAGTTTCACTCATCTCTGGGTTTTAAGAAAAATTAAAGACTTTTTTAGCAGTATCTCAGAGACAAGAGAGATGAGGGCTGATAGGTGCAGCTCATGACATGAAGCTCACCACATAGAGTGATGAGTGCAGTTAGAGAAATAACTACACTGAGAACTATTGTAAGAATGTGAATGAATGAGGGAAGTAGAAAACTTGTCTCAAATAAAGGTGTGGGTGGGGTGGGGAGGAGGGAGATCTGGGCAATTGGTGGTTGAAATCTTACACTGGTGAAGGGGGGTGTTCTTTACATGACTGTAGTCATAGAACTGCAATCATGTTTGTAATCACGGTGTTTAAATAGATAATTAAAAAAGAAGTGGATGGAAAATATGCATAATGAGATGTAAAAAATATAGCAATGACTTAATTCTCTGAGATGGTATTTTCCCTGGCCATTAATGGTAGGAGACTTATTGTTTCTAAAGGAAAGTGTGAACAGATCCAGGGGTGCACAAGCCTTTGCACTAGGTCACCTGCATCTCTTTATTCTTTTCTATGTTTGTGATTCGGGACATCCTCCTGAGGTTCTCAGGCCTAATCCCAACCTGCTCAGGACTACTCAGTCCTAGACATGCTCAGAGACCCATATGAAGTGCCATGCTGGAGATCAACATGGGGTTTTACATGTGAAAAAATGCACCTTGACTCTGCACTCTCTGACTTCCACACATGTTACTATTTTTGGGGGGAGTGGAGGTGCACCAATTGTTTTTAAGGACCTATTCCTAATCTGCACTCAAAGATCACTCTTAGTGGTGGTCAGAGAAAAATATGGTGTCTTTAGAAGTAAAGCCAGGTCAGCTCTTTGCAAGGTAAGCACCTTATGACCCTCTCTGTTGTACCATCTCACTTACCTCTGTAACAGTTCATTATTATGGGTGCAAAAGATTTCCCTTTCCTCTCCTTCCCTCTCCTTCCTTTCCCTACCTTCTCCTTCCCATCCTCACCTCTCTCCTTCCCTTCCCTTCAGTATTTTTTGGATTACACCTAGTATTACTCATAGGTTACATCTGGCTCTGCACTCAGAAACTCAGAGTCTTTTTGGAAGGCTGGGGAACCACATTGGATGCTGGAATAGAACCCTAGTTGGCTACACACAGGACTAATGCCCTTCTTGCTTATTAAAGCTTTATTCCAAATCACATAATTTTTAGTCTGTAATTTTATTGTTAAATTGTAACTAATTCAAATTTTTTCTAAAGAAAGCATAAATATTATAACCACATCAATGCACTAAATTAGTAAACATCTAATGGTATTTTTATTGATTTTTTTATTATTTTCATAATAACACTTTTCAACATCTTATTGACATAGCCTACATTTCTGATCTGAATCATTTATTTCATCAGTGGTGACATCTTGACTCGTTAACAAGATGAGCTCCACAGGTTATATATGTCATGAATATTTTTCAATTTTCATTATTCTAGCACTTATCATACTTTATGAATATTTCCATTTGTTTTCTTCTCAGAAGGACTCTAAACTTTGTGAGAATGGGGATCATGCAAGTCTTATTCAATAGATACCCTCGGTGCTCAGCACAAGAACTGGAGCAGAGAAGTGCAATAAATATTTATGAAAGAATAAATAAATTACTGATGCTGACTGTGGGCGTATTAGAAGATCAGAAAGCTGTCTGATAAACAGGAAAAACTGAAGTATGAATATAGAAAGAGGGAGTGAGATTACAGAGTAGCAGCCATGAGGATAATAAAAGATTGAGTGCTCTGGGACACTTCAAACTAGTGATCTGGTTTATTTAGAAGCAAGGGATCAAATATCCATTCTGCCATTATTTATAAATTAAGTGACTTCCTTTTTTTTCTTTTTTGTTTGTATTTTTCTTTTTATTTTTTTTTAACCTTTTGCGTTATTTGGGGTAAGATTGGCTTTCTTTTGAGCTTACTCCTGGCTCTATGTTAAGGATTTTCTCCAGGTAGGGCTTCGGCACCTTTTGGGTGCAAGGGATAGAAATTGGGTTGACTGTATGCAAAACAAACACCTTATCAACTGTACACTTCTATTTAGTACAGGATAAATAGAAATAAATACACAAGATAGAAAGATAATATTTAAAACCAAGTAAGGAGGGTTTTTTTGTTTTGTTTTCATTTTGCAATATGTTTCACTTAAACTAAGTTTTACCTTGCTTTTGATGTAACAAACAGTGATGGGCAGTGATATATTTGTTGCTTTTTCATTCTAACTTACAAATTCTTTATCTCAATTTCTTTTCTTTTTTTTCTCTCAAGGTCTCAAGTTCATCTGACAGTAAACCAAAAACATCGTAAAACACATATTCATTTGACATGTTGGTTATAGTCCTTTAATAATAGTCCCGGGTATCTGGATAGATATGTCTCAAAAAATATCTCAAAATGTCTCAAAAAAAAAAAAAAAAAAGAAAAGAAAGAAAGAAAATCATTGGCTAGACTCCATGGTTCTTCCTTACTCAAACCAAACCATTTTCTAACTCATTTTACCACAATACTACATTAATACAAAGTCTCTTATGTTGTATATATTACATAATGGTCTTCTAATGCCGATTTTCATTTCTGGGGCAAGTTAAATCTTTGTGAGCTGAGTTGCTTAACCATTTAAACAAAAAAAAATGAGATGTCTTATTGATATAATGGGCTTAATTCAGAGCTTCTCAATTATTTTCTGTCACCCCCCCAGGAAGAAGAAAACATTTTTCGTGCCCCCCCGTGTGACTGTAAATATTATCTTTATTAAAAAAACTTTAACCTGGAAAAATATATATAAAATAATTTGAGCTGATTTTTTAATCAGAGGTGATATCTGAATTAATGGCTACAATGAGCACGTTTTGCAATGCATAGTTTTTCGAAGTGGGGTTTGAAGCAGGACACAGCAACTCTCAGCACCAGAGACATACAAAGACATAAACACGGAGCTTAGCTTGTTATGACAGTTTGTTGAGGTCAAACGCATCCCCCTTTATGGAGCCTTGGACCCCCTCTGGGGGGCGCACCCCACTATTTGAGAAGCACTGGCTTAATTTCAACAGCTTCTGAGTAAATTCTAGGAATTTAAAATGCAACAACTGCATATAAGTTAAATAAAAGGGGGATGTGGAGAATAATTGATATCAAAATGAAAGATATCAGACAGGTGAGCTAAATTTGTGATCAGATATTAATCATATTAAAATTCATTTACAAAAAGAAGAATTATAAAACCTGGGACAGGGAGTCCTCTCAAAATGTTGGAGTGTGCATGGGAACCTAGAGGTCAATACATAGAACCACATGGTACTACAAGCATCACCAAAAGCAACCACTAAACACTAAGCCTAGAGGAGCCTCTTAGCACCCCACCAGTATAAACCCATAGTCCCCTATATATAAAATATATATATTTTACCAATCTGGCTATACAGAGTTAAAATATTTTCACATTAAAATCAGTCTAAAGGTAGAGAAGAAAGATGGCAGGCAGAAACTCAACTCTCTAAAAAGCCCAAGATGTACAAGAACCATGGTTCACAATGAGTGATGATAGCAAAGATGAAGGCTGAAGCAAATGTCTATTATCATCCCTAAAAGTACAAAACAACTGAGAAAATTGTCTTTGTTGGCAATGGAACGATTTGGCAAATATATCCAATGGATATTCAAATATATATTGAATATATATATTCAAATGGGAGTCCATTTGAAATCTGGTAGATTTGGGGGGATATCAATAGTTTATACATATTTTTAGTTTTCCAGGAAACTCTAGCATATATTTACAGGAAAATGGTACCTGTACAATTGGGCAACATATGATGACCATATGTGACCTACACAAAATAAGGTGATGCAATGTCAAAGAGGTCTATTTTGGTATGAAGAAAGGGGGTGTAGGTCCCACTGTGCCCTCTGCACCACCCAGTGATGTCCAACTTTATTATTTGACTATGGTTGATGAGGAGTGCAGCCTCTTTTTTCTACCTACTCACTTGGGGGCATATATATTGGGGCACATATTGGGGAAAATATTTTCCAACTTTCCTTAATAATAATTTTTCTTATCTGATGGTTTCTTCCACTGTAATTTTTATTTGTAGTTTCTTCTTTCCCTTTGGTTCATTTCAGTGATATTGAGGGCTGGGAGCTCCTGTGAATCCATGTATCTTCCATCTTTGTATTTAATCCAACTTATGCTCATAACCTCAGTCTGCAATGTCTAGGTTGGAGACAATAATATAGGCTGCTGGCAAAGCTGAATCCTACAGAAATTTAGCAGCTTAAAGGCTAACTCGTTTATAAGGAAAAGACTAACTCATTTATTATTAAAATAATAGGCTTAATTCTCCCTGCTGAAAATAAAGGGGGGTAGCTAAAGAGAAAGTGTAGCAGCCTTGCGTGCACTATACTCAGGTTCTCTACCTGGCATCTCATAGGGCCTCCCAACATAGCCAGGAGTAATTTTTCCTGATTGAAGAGCCAAGAGTAGCCAACCCCTGGACATAACTGGGTGTGACCTATAAAGAAAAGGAAAAAAAAATGTTCAATGACAATGATGGAATACCTTGTCATTGGATCAGAATATATACTTTTTTAAAAATACTTTTCTATTGAAAACATTGTGATTTACAAAACCTTTTATATTTGTGTTTCAGTCATACAATGGACCAGAGCCAATTCCACCACCAGTGTCAACCTCCCACTACCATGTTCCTAGCATGTATATACTTAAAAAATTACTAAATTCTTATGTGTATCTTTGAACTGTATCAGGCAGGGAACATAGTAAGAGTCAAGTGTGCTTGTTCTCTAAGTTTGCAAACATTGGTGACTCTGTCTTTCCCCATTCCAGATGCATTTTGTAGGGCCTCTCTCAATCTCACTTGGTCTTATCACTGATTATCAATCTTGAAATATGTTCTCATACTTCATGAGTTTATATGGAAAAGCTCTAGTTCAGACCTTGAAAATGGATGCTGTTTTATAGTGTGTGTGTGTGTGTGTGTGTGCCTGTGTCTGTGTCTGTGTCTGTGTGTCGGTGTGTCTGTGTGTGTTTGTATGTGTAGGTCAGCAGTCCTCAGGGCTTCCTCCTGGCTCTGTGTTCAGCCACACACTTGCTGGACCTTGGTGGTACCATAGGTAGGCAATGCTGGGTAATTTTACAGGCAGGAAGATGGAGGAGGGGGCTTGATAATGTGTGTCTAATAAAACTGTCTCTAAAACTTGAACCAGCCAAAAGACAAGGAGACGTTGGAGGTTGGAGACTAAGGACCCAAATCAAAATTCTGAAAAGCACTTGAGATGCAGCATCCCAGGCCAAAACAGAGATAGAAGCCTGAAGGGAAGGTGTCAAGACAGCACAGACAAAGGCTAAGAAGGAATGAAGGTAAGAACAGGGAAAGCCCTTCAGGGAAAACATCATTGATTCCTATTTGTGAAAGAATTTGGGTAAAATGTGGTTATAGAAAATCTGCACACTTAACCTCCCTCCAACTAGTCACTTCACTCAGGAGAAGCCCTCAGTCTTTCTAGAACACAATATGAATGCTCTCTATTTCTGCCTGTCTGTGTCTTTCTCACTATCTCTGTCTCTCTCTCTCTTTCTCTATCCCCTTCTCAAGATAACTTGTCTCCTGAAATTATTTTCTCTGAGGACAGACAATGAATCTGAAAAGCAAGGGTAAGGACTAGGAGAGAATCTCCTTCCTGCAAAGAGATATTCCTCTCTCCAGTCTGAACCCACAGCTCCCTAGAGCCTGGGTGGTAGAATCATCTTTTACATCACACAGATAAGTGGGTGCCCAAACAGGCTGGTAGGGTTGACAGAACCTGAATCCTAAGCCATGCCAGACAGTGCTCATCTCAGACTTTCTCCATCTCCTGATCTCCTGAGCATTCTGAGGTGACAGAGATGGAAAAAGCAGTAGATTTCTTTCTGGAAACTGCAACCTGTCTCCACCCCACATTGCATGAATCACTGCAGTCTTGGTGTGGGATGGTGGTAGAAACCCAGCCCCCAGCAATGTCAGCTCCTCTCCTGCCCTATATTTTTGGCTCCTTTCCTGGAATCTTGCAAGGACCAGCCACTATCCTCTGGGGAATTATCAAATCACTGACTCCCAAGGGGATTCTCCTCAGTATAACTGTCCCTGTTTTATTTTTCTCCTTGAAAGAGGAAGAATAAATTTTCCTGGCCAGCTCTGTAAGCACTTCCATCTTTGACTGCCCCATCTTACATTTTTTTAACTTTCCTGTCATCTTCCAAGATCATAGAATTGTCCTCATTGCTTAGGCTCAGAAAGATCCTGAGATAATGACCAATGCCTAAGGCCAATGCCAAAGGATTCAGTTCAGCCAGACTTCTCTGAGGGAACTCCATATTCTCTGGGACATTCATAGGAATGGACAAGGCTGCAAAGAAGCTTTTAAGGCTCATACAGAGCTCAGATTTCCTATTCTTTCTCTCTCTCTCTCTCTCTCTCTCTCTCTCTCTCTCTCTCTCTCTCTCTCTCTCTCTCTCTCTCACACACACACACACACACACACACACACACACACACACAATGAGCCATACTTAATGTCTACATATGGCAGGTTCCTCCCCCACTGGTGAGTTAGGGAGCTCTTCCAATAAACTTTTCTGTCTTCTATTTTTGAGGTTCTGTTTTCATTCTTGATAATATCAAGAAACCTGGGAATCAGGAACAACACAGAGAGCAGTTGTATCTGCTCCTGCATCTTCCTTACACACACACACCCCTCCTTTCTGCTCATTAATGCATTTAAATTGATTAGTGGAGAAAAAGCTATTTAAAATGAAGCCAAGTGTATCTGACAAAGTTTTATCTGGTTTTCCAGGATTCTAGGGAATGTGTATGTGTCAAGAAACTTTTTCTGCCTCTCATCTGTCTACTCTGTATTCTTGTCTGATGACTTTCTCTGAAAAATCCACAGGGTACATTAATATCAATGGCAAATAAAAACTTTTAAATTTATTGTAATTCACTGAATAACAAGAACTGAAATTAAAGAAAACCAAAAGTCAGTAAAGCAAAACAATATGAAGCAGGAATTGATGAAATAGAAAAACTAGAAAATGATTTCAAAATATAGAGATTCAAATTTCCATCAACTGAGATAAAGAAGAGATCCATAGGTAAATGAGTTTATGACTGATTAAACTATTTTTTTAAATTAAACCACAGAAACAAGAAAAACAATTTTAGGTTTAGGATAAAAAAGCAACACAAACAACCAAGTAAGTCTATACAAAGGATCTTTTTTCTGTGTCAACTATAGTAGAAAAAATGGGGAGGATAGTAATGGTTTTATATACAATTTCCAACCTCCCAAGCAGTCAGTCTAGCCAGGGTTTTTTTTTTTTTTTCATAAATCAATTAGCTCTTTGAAATTAAGATGTAGACATTAATCTAATGAACATTCCCTCCCACAGTGGCATTTATAGCGCCAAAGGTGCTTTAACAATCATCTGAAATGATCCTTGCTTGGGAGGCCCAAGGCAAAATGGTTTACCTTCAGGCACATAAGGTAGAGCCCCTTAGGCCTAATGCAAATGACAGTTCTAACTCAAGTTTTGTTTCGTTGGGAACTTTGATCTGCCTGAGGGGGTAAAGCAAAAGAGGAAATATGGTAGGAAATATGTATTGAATATCAGCCACATATCAGAAAGCTTTTTAATACATCCTTTCACATAACTGGATTTATCTAATTCTCAGGAGCTGGCAAAAGGTATTCATAGTCACTCACTTTTCATATCAGAGATGAGAGCCAGCCTTTCAAAGAGCAAAACAGTTCCAATCACATAGCAAAGTTACTGGTTGGATGGAGTCTGAGTGAAGAGAAAGAGCCTTTTGCCACTCTTCCAGCTATTTGTCCCTTCATTTTGCTCTGTCACCAGGCATAGTAAATTCCTTCATCACCATCAACTCTTATTTGTTCACCCTTTAAAATTTGACAGCCCAAAGTTTGTATTTTAAAATTATTTGGATAAGTATTAAATAATTTATTGGCTTTAGTTTCTTGAGAACATATCTTCTTTCTCCTTAAATTTATTGTTTATCAAATGAAATGCAATGATGAAGTCGTTTTCATTGTCTGAGGCTTTATTTTTTCAATATAAAAATTCTGTTCTCTTCATCCAAAGTTTTCTCTATTTTAAAGACTACATGTGTGGAAAAATCAGTGACAATGTCTAAAATAAACAGATAAAGTAAGACTGTCTATTGTAGGAAGAAAAAAAAAAACTTAGTTTTTAAGAGTGTTCTTTTCCCTCTATTTTAAATCCATTTCTACCATCTAAATTTGCATAACAGAAGCTACTATTGCAAATCAAACTGCCAGAGTTGTCAATTTCCATCAAGCACAAACATGTAAGAAAAAAAAATAAGAGCATTTTGGACAATTCTTTCCATTAGTACATCTCACTATAATAAGGATTCACCAAAGAACAAGAACATCCCCGGGAATTTCGGTGGTGTAGATCAGCATCTCTTATTTTCTTTCTAGTGTACCTCAAATATCTTCCAATTACTCTGATAGTCTTCCTTGAAGGCAAGCAAGTCCTCAGGGTAAAGCTCCTATCATTAGACACAGGCTTGCAAGTGAGCTCTTTTATTTCCCGCCACTTTGTCAAGCTTTTCAGTACCTGAGTCTGCAAAATTGAACATTAGGAATGGCAAAAATTTGACTCCAGAGAGGGGCAGCACAAATGAAACTATTATGCTTATTGCCTTCAGGGCAGGTTCTGCTTTTGAGATCAACGTGCTATATATCATAGTAATAATGGGGCTCGGGGTGTGGGCAGTGCACTGAGATTCTGTCCTGGAGTCATGTTTCCAGACTTGTAGTTTCAGGTAAAGATCACAGTATACTCTGTGGATGTGCTTTTATTGTTGTCATGAAAATCCACAAGCTGTAGTTCAGGACAGTCCAAAAAATGAAATTTATTATAACAATCATGTCTGGTTATTACTTACATTCAGACCATAGAAAAGTGTTAGCAAGAGGGCCATTGGCTTTCTTTTCTATATATTTTATTTTATTTTAATTTATTAGGGAATCTCCCAAATTATGCTCCTGGGAGAGTTGGGCCACTCCTAGAACCCTTTGGGGCACAATTTATTTAATTATATTCTTCCTTCTAAGAATACCAAATGCAAATAAAGTGTCCATGTTTCATTTATACACATTATTCATGTGTATACCCCTTAGCACTTTGATATAATATCAATGCAACATGTTTAATATGCAATTCTTAATAATATATATTACATATTAATAGGCTGTGCTAGATTTGATATTGTTATGAAATAAGACAGAGGGTGTTTAATTTACTAATTGGTTTTTGTTTTAACACTGACCTTTAGGCAAAAGGGGATTGGAATTATAGGCTGCTAACTCTAGCCCAGAATGAAGGAATCTGTATTATCTATTCCAAGACTTAATAAATCACTTGATCAAAACAAAAGAAAAATTGTGAGTCTACCAAGGTATATACTCCAGCAAACAAAGGTTATGATGGGAAAGTATATATTTAGCTATCTTTCTAACATGTTATTAGCTCCAATTGATGTGTTCTTAAAGTAATGTAATACAGTACTGTATATACTAAAATATTTTATTAATAAATTTGATTAAATCAGAAAATAAACTACTATAACTTTCATGGATACTAAAGAAGAATTACCAAGCAGAACTCTATTCATATTCCTGACTTATAATTTCAAATTTTGACAGGCTATCGTATAATTGTTTTTAAATAAGTAGTTTTAACATAGCTTATGATGTAGAAATAGGGAATAAAAAAAGCTTGAAATAATAAGCCTGTATTATTTTGAAAAAGTCCAATTCTGCCAATAACATATGGAATAAATAACTATGTAACATCCGTCTATATCACCAATCAAACTAAAGAATAATGCATCCATATAATTTAAAGACATATAATAACATAGCCTAATTAACTTCAAATAACAAATTTGAAACAAGCAGAATAATAAAAGCCAAAGTGAGGAATTATGTTTAGATACTTTAATATACGTAAGATTTCTATAGAAATCTGCAATAGGAATGTTTTAAAGTGATAAAACAGTAAGTTTAAAATAGAAATGATTTCTCAATTTATTTATTATTTTTCTTTTATTTATTGATCAATTTGGTTTGGGGCTACATCCAGTAGCACTCAGGGGTTACTCCAGGTTCTGCGCTCAGAAATTGCCCCTGGCATGTAGGGGGACCATATGGGACGCTGGGAATCGAACTAGGTTCCACCCAGGCTGTTATAATGTAAAAACTGGACATAGTCTAAAAAATTTTTATTAATATATAGAAAAACTTCTACATAAAGTAGAACAGTGGAAGTTTTTTGAGCAAACAACAGAGCAATGAATGTTAAAAAAATAATGTTTGGTGTGAAATAGAATTAAAATAAACAGCTGTAAAATAATTAAAACTATTACAATAAAATAGGTAATTGTCACTACCTCAATAGAAACAGAAAGCTGGAAGCCTATGGTATAAATCATTTAAGTGTGTTAATTTTTAATAGATCAGAGTAGCTAAAATGTATGAAGCAAAAAAGAAGGCTAGAGCCTGGATTATTCAGTGAAATCAAATACTTTTGACACATTTTTAGAATTAAACAATTAGAAATTTAGGGAAATAAAAATATAACAAATAATTTTGTTTTTGTAATGTTCTTACCTAAAGTTGTCTGTATATAGTGATACTAAAAAATTAATTCATCTTTATTGTGGGTGTTTAAGCGGTGTAGATTTGAGACCAACCCTCGCACAGAATTCCTAAAGAATGCAGAGAGACTGAGGTACCCTGGACACGCCTCAACAGGGAGTCCGAGTTGCCACAGCTGACACCAATACATGACCTCTGAGGATTCGAAACCAAAATCTGAGCAGGTTGGGCCCAGAGGTGCACATAACCACATGCATCTCTAGTAATTACTCCACCGTAAAGCAGAAAAAAAACAACCACACAGCAAACATGACAAAGGGGAAACAGCAAGCCAAAATCAGAAATATTAAATGAAGATGGCAGCTCTGATGACCCGAAAAATGCCAACCAACTGATTACTCTCTCAGATAAGGAGTTTATAGTAGAAATATGGAGGATCCTCATGGAAATAACAACAACAACAACAACAACAACAACAACAACAACAACATAGCTCTAACTGAACAGAACACAAAGATAGAAATCAGAAAACTCCAAACTGAAATAACAGACCTGAAAAACACAGTAACTGTAATGGTGAACTGAAAACTTTAATGGAAAGCCTTTCCAACAGGGTAAAAAAAGCTGAGGACAGAATCAGTGAACTGGAAGATGAAATGCAGAACAACTCCATACAGCAAAAGAAATTGGCAAAGAACCTTAAGGCAAATGAGCAGACAATAAAAAAAGTACTCAAAGAATGTGAACAGATGAAGATAGAAGTCTTTGATAAACTCAACAGAAACAGCATGAGTCATTGAAGTCCCAAAGGTCCAGAAAGGAGATCCTCAGGAAGAATCAACAGTCAAAGACATCATCACAGAGAAACTCCCAGAGTTAAAGACTGCATGCAATCAAATCCTGTATGCCGGAAGAGTTCCAGCTAAAGGAGACCCTAAGAAAAACACCTCAAGACACATCCTAGTCACAATGACGAATCCCACAGTTAAAAATAGAATACTGAAAGCAGCAAGATCAAAAAGGGAAATTACATTCAAAGGAGCATCCTTAAGATTTATAGCAGACAAGTCACAAGAAACTCTCAAGGCCAAAAGACAGTGGTGGGATATTGTGACAAGATTGAATGAAATGGAGGCTACACCTAAAATAGTGCACCCAGCCTGAATCACATTCAGATTTGAAGGAAGGATACATAGCTTCACGGATAAGCTCAGAAACTTTACAGATGCAAAACCAGCCTTAAAGAAAAAAACTGAAAGGTATACTTTAAGACAAGGCAGACCAACAGACACACCAAACTTATACACAAAGATGACATTAAATTCCATGACAATCATCTCCCTAAATGTCAATGGAATAATGCACCAATTAAGAGACAAAGAGTAGGGAAATGGGTCAAAAATATAAATCCACCTATCTGCTGCTTACAAGAAACAAACCTGAATAGTCAAAACAAACGTAGTCTCAAAAATCAAAGGGTGGAGGAAAAATTACTTAAGCAAACACCCATAAAAAACCTTGGGTGACCATATAAATTATCAAATGACACAAACTTTTTTGTTTTTTGAGTCACATCTGGCAGCACTCAGGGTTACTCCTGGCTCTATGCTCAGAAATCGCTCCTGGCGGGCTCAGAGGACCATGTGGAATGCCTGGATTTGAACCATCATCCTTCAACATGCAAGGCAAATACTTTATCTCCATGCTATCTCTCCAGCCCCAGATGACACAAACTTTAGACTCAGAAAAGTTGTAAGGGGATGATGGACACATCATACTAATCAAAGTGGATTAGTATGATCAAAATGTGCAGTGGAAAGAAATTGCACTACTAAACATATACGCACCCAATGAGAGACCAGCAAATTATCTCATACAATTATTGACAAATTTGAAAGAGGATATCAATAATAACATAATAATTGTAGGAGACCTCAAATGGTCCTGTCAAAACTTACTATTTAGACCACACTGAATCCCAAGAAAATTATACTAGCCCTTAAAAGAGAAATGGAAGAAAGAACCTAGTAGATATATATAGGACACTCCATCCCTAGAAACCCAGATACACATTCTTCTCCAATATGCATGAGTCATTCTCCAGGATAGATCAGTTACTGGTATATAAAATCAAGAGGATAGAAATTTTGCAGGCTAGATTCACTGACAAGGCTCTAAAATTAGATGTGAACTATAAAGAAACAGAAGGAAAACCTTAAAAACGGGAGATTAAATAGCCTACTACTTAATAACCAGTGGGTCCGAGATGATATCAAAGAGGAAATCAAAACTTTCCTGGAAAGAAATGACAATGAAAACACAAACTCTCAGAACAGAGAGGAAAATTTTTAGCTTTGCAAGCACACATCAGAAAGGAAGAAGGGACATACCTGAATAAGTTAATGACACAGCTTATAGAATTAGTAATGATCAACACAAGGAACCAAAAATAGGGAGACAGAAGGAAATAACAAAGCTTAGAGCAGAAATCAGTGAAGTGGAAATCCATAAACCAATCTGAAAGATCAACAAAAAAGTTGATTCTTTGAAAAAACAAACAAAATTGATAGACCATTGGCAAAACTTACAAAGAAAAGAAAGAGCAACTTGATCAACTGTATTAAAAACGGAAAGGGGAGATTGCTTCAGATATTGCAGAGATTCAAAGAGTAATCAGAGACTACTTTAAGAAACTCTATGCCACTAAACATGAGAACCAGGCAGAAATAGATAAATTCTTGGAATCTTATAACCTTCCACGGTTGAATAAAGAGGTTGTAGCATATCTAAACACCCCATAAATATTGAGATAATTAAAATGGTAATCAAATGTCTGCCCCAAAACAAAGGCCCAGGCCCAGTTGGATTCACTAATGAATTCTTTCAAACCTTTCAAAAAGAACTACTAGCAATCCTGCCCAGGCTGTTTTATGAAATTGGAAAAATGGGAACATTCCCAAACAGCTTTTATGAATCCAACATCACCGTAATACCAAAACCAGACATAGATGCTGCCAAAAAAGAAAATTACAGATCAATATCCCTGATGAACACAGATGCAAAGATTTTCAACAAAATCCTGGCAAATTAGATCCAATGCCTCATCAAGATCATACACTATGACCAATAGTTTCATCCCAGGAATACAAGGATGGTTTAACATCCATAAATCTATAAACATAATATACAACGTCAACAACATAAAAATAAAAATCATATGATCATATCAATGGATGCAGAGAAAGCATTTGATAAGGTCCAACACTCATTCTTGATTCTCTCAGCAAGATGAGAATAAAAGGAACCTTTCTCAATCTAGTTAAGGACATTTATCACAAGCCAATGACAAATATCCTCAATGAAGAAAAACTAAAAGCCTTTCCTGTAAATTCTGGTACAAGACAAAGATGTCCTCTCTCACCACTCTTATTCAATATAGTACTAGAAGTACTTGCTATAGCAATTAAGCAAGAAAAAGATATCAAAGGGATTCAGATGGGAAAGGAAGAAATCAAGCTCTCTCTGTTTGCAGATGACAAGATACTCTACTTAGAAAACCTTAAAGACTATCAAAAAGCTTCTAGAATCAATAGATGCATATAGCAATGTGGCAGGATACAAAATTAGAAATGAATGGCCTTTTAATACACCAATAATGATAGGAAGAAATGGACATTAAGAAAACAACCCCATTCACATTAGTGTCACACAAACTCAAATATCTTGGAGTCAACTTGACTAAGGACTTCAAGGACTTATACAAAGAAAACTATAAAACCCCATTCTAAGAAATAAGAGAAAACACGCGGAAATGGAAACACATAACCTCGCTAATGGATTGGTGGGATTAACATCATTAAAATAGCAATATTCCCCAAAACATTGTACAGATTTAATGCCATCCTTTAAAGATACCCATGACATACTTCAAAGAAGTTGATCAAACACTTCTGAGATTCACCTGGAACAATAAACTCCCTCAAATAGCTAAAGCAATAATTGGGCAAAGAAACATGGGAGGCATTAATATCCCCAATTTTAAACTGAATTACAAAGCAATAGTTATTCAAAACAGCATGGTATTGAAATAAAGACAGACCCTCAGATCAGTGCAATAGGATTGAGTACTCAGAGAATATTCCCCAGACATACAATCACATAATTTTTGATAAAAATTCTAAATGGAGCAAGGAAAGCCTCTTCAACAAGTGTTGGTACAATTGGTTAGCCACTTGCAAAAAAGCGAACGAAGACCCCCAGCTATCACCATGTATGAAGGTAAAATCCAAATGGATTAAAGACCTTGATATCAAACCTGAAACCATAAGATATATATAACAACATGTAGGTAAAACACTCCATGACATTGAGACTAAATGCATCTTTAAGGAGTAAACAGCACTCTCCAAACAAGTAGAAGCAGAGATAAACAGATGGGAATATATTAAGCTGAGAAGCTTCTGCACCTCAAAGAAAATAGTGATCTGGATAGAAGAGTCACTCACTGAGTGGGAAAAAGCTATTCACATAATACCCTTCAGATAAGGGGATAATATCCTAAATATACAAGGCACTGACAGAACTTTACAAGAAAAAATCTAATCCCATCAAAAATGGGGAGAAGAAATGAAAAGATACTTTGTCAAAGAAGAAATACAAATGCCCAAAAGGTACATGATAAAATGCTCCACATCACTAATCATTAGAGTTACAAATCAAAATAACTATGAGGTACCATCTCACATTACAAAGATTGGCACACATCACAAAGAATGAGAACATGCAGTGCTAGCAGGGATGCGGAGAGAAAGGAACTTTCACTCACTTCTGGTGGGAATGCTATCTAGTCCAACCTTTATGGAAAGCGATATGGAGATTCCTCCAAAAACAGGCAATTGAGCTCCCATACAATCCAGCTATACCATTCCAAGGGATACACTCTAGGAACACAAGAATACAATACAAAAATCCCTTCCTCTCACCTATATTCATTGCAGCACTGTTTACAATAACCAGACTCTGGAAACAACCAAGATGTCTTCAGCAGATGAATGGCTAAAGAAACTGTGGTACATAGACACAATGGAATATTATGTGGCCATCAAGAAAGATAAAGTCTTGAATTTTTTCTATACATGGATGCACATGGAATCTATTATGCTGAGTGAAATATGTCAGATGGAGAGAGATAAACTCAGAATATTCTCACTCATCTCAGGGTTTTAAGTAAAATAAAGTACATTTTTTCTCAGAGACAAAGTAGAGGAAGGCTGGAAGTTCCAGATCACAATGTGAAACTCTCCACAAAGAGTGATGAGCACAGTTAGAGAAATAACTACATTTAGAACTATCAAAACAATGTGAATGAATCAGGGAAGTAGAAAGCCTGTCTAGAGTACAAGCCAGGGTAGGGTGGGGAGGAGAGAGATTTGGAACTTTGGTGATGGTAATGTTGCACTGGATAAGGGGGGTGTTCTTTACATGACTGAAACCCAACTACAATCATATTTGTAATCACAGTGTTTAAATAAAGATATTAATAAAAATAAATAAATAAATCCTACAATTTAACTGGTTGGACATCTTATTATGTATTTCTAAATCTAAATAATTATATAATATTATATATAATATATAATATAATATAATATAATAATATATAATTTATATATAATATAATATATATAATTTCATATTTATAATGCATATAATTTTAATCTAAAATATTAAAAACACTTTTCTGGTTTTACATAGTCATAAAAGACCCTTTGAAATGTTTTATAATTTATTGTTTATGATTATATCTACTTCAAACTAGTTAAAATCTGTTTACAACTGTCATACCCAGAGAGTCAGTTTTCGGAGTAGACAAAAAAACCATATTTACAAAACTTTATTACATCCTGCAAGGAAGTTTCAGCTTTTCCACCTCTGAGGAAATACTTTGTAAAATCACCACAAATGACAATTTGTATTTTCTCTTTTTGTATTTATATGGTGCCCCATTGATGCAAAGCTCACAATATTTATAGCACATTTACTTAAAATCCACGAATACACAATGCGCTGCCACATCTAATGTGCTGCCATATCCCTTATGCCTGATGCAATTACCGTATTTAAGAGGGTATAAACCAAGTAGAATGAGTGAAAAAAATTAGCAAGTGCTCTCACAGCTGTATAATACTTAAACTTGATAATACATACAAATAAAGTCCTTAAGTTCCTGCAGAATTCCTGAACACCTGGTAGATGAGATGGAAATGCAAAGTAGATTAAATAATTTAATTCACTTTGCTCAGAGAGTCAGAATATGTAACTATATAGTCATAACCACAATATATGGGATACGTAAGATATTTTCTTCTGAACGGCTCTTCTGTAAATGGTCCCCAAGCAGTTTTAAATACCTGCCAGCCTAAACTTCAAGGAGCTTATCAAGATATATCTAAGGATTACAATTTCTGCCTAGAGTGTATGCATAAAGTTTTCTTCTTTTCTTTTGTTAGGAAAAAAATCTCAAGGACAATATGTTTAATGGGCTTGCGGGGAATAGATGCAAATATTTTTTGGAGCAGCTGATTGGATGGTAATTCTGAAGACTAGCAATAACACTGATTTGCTTTGCAGAGCCAGAAATGTGAAAAAAAAATTTGAACTTTTTTTCTCTTTGTTCACATCAAATATTCAAAAAGCAGATATTATGTAGGACCCAGTCTACACTCAAAGCTTGTTATGCTATTAACTTTCAGTATATTATAAACTTCTTATATATGAATGTGTATGTGAGAATATACAGATACATGTATAAGATATATATGTGAATGAGATTTATATGTATATATAAGAATATATATACATGCATATCTGCAAAATCATTTTTCCACTGAAAATCAAAAACAAGTACCAAACCCAACACATTGTTAACTTCCTTTTTGGGGGGAGGGGGAATCACATTCACTGGTGCTCAGGACTTACCCTGGGATCCTTCGTGTGCTCACAGTGTGGAATCTGGCTGTGTGCTCTGGATCACTCTTGGCCTTGCTCAGGGAACCCTATGGAGTACCAGAGTGAATATGGATCAGCCACGTGTAAGGCTATTTCACTATCTGCAGTAATATCACTCCAGATAATATTCTGTCATTTGTTTTTATTTTACTCTAAAATACTATATTCAAATAAAACAAAACAAGATAAAATTTGCTTCTGCACCTATTTTTTTCTATACAAGCTATTATATGCACATTTCTATGTAACAGGCACACTACTTAAACATTATATTTTAATACTCCTATTATAAAAAAGATATATTAGAAATGTATATAAAAGACATCTAATACTTTCTACTGTATTTCTTTGAATACAGTAGGTTATTATGCACAGGTATTGTGAGTTATTTTTTCAAGGAAATTCAAGAATTTTTTCAAGGAAACCACAAGTTGTAAAGTCATGAGAAATTTGCTGTTTACTACCTTGCAATAAAAAAAAAATAAGAGAGTTGGTATAGAAGCTTCTCAGCTTAATGTATTCCCATCTGTTGATCTCTGCTTCCACTTCTTTGGAAAGTGCAGTTTCCTCCTTGAAGATGCCTTTAGTCTCAATGTTATGGAGTGTTTTACTGACATGTTGTTCTATATAACTTATGGTATCAGGTTTGATATCTAGGTCTTTTGTAAAAAAATTTTTAAGACCTTATTTAGGTAATTTAATCCTTCAAAATGCCAAAAGAGACAGGGTCTCACTATGTTGCCCAGGCTGGAGTGCAGTGGCTATTCACAGGCACGATCCCACTACTTACCAGCACGGAAGCTTAGACTTGCTCCGTTTCCGACCTGGGCTGGTTCGCCCCTCCTTAGGCAACCTGGTGGTCCCCGCTCCCGGGGGGTCACCATATTGATGCCAAACTTAGTGCAGACACCGGATCGGCATAGCGCACTGCAGCCCAGAACTCCTGGACTCAAGCGATTCTCCGGCCTCAGCCTCCCGAGTAGCTGGGACTACAGGCATGCGCCACCACGCCCGGCTGATATCTAGGTCATTAATCCATTTGGATTTTACCTTCCTAGTTGATGTTAACTGGGGGTCTATGTTCGCTTTTTTGCAAGTGGCTAACCAGTTCCGCCAGCACACTTGTTGAAGAGGTTTACCCTGCAACACTTAAGATTTCCTGCTCCTTTGTCAAAAATTAGGTGATTGTATTTCTGGGGAACATTGTCTGAGAACTCAAGCCTATTCCACTAATCTGAGGGTCTGTCTTTATTCCAATACCATGCTGTTTTCATAACTATTGCTTTGTAGTACAGTTTAAACCTGGGAAAAGTAATGCCTCCCATTTTCCTTTTCCCTAGGAGTGCTTTCGAGGGTGTTTATTGTTCCAGATGAACGTCATAAGAATTTGATCCACTTCTTTGAAGAATGTTATGGGTATTTTTAAGGAGATCGCATTAAATCTACGTAATGCTTTGGGGAGTATTGCCATTTTAATGATGTTAAACCTGCCAATCCATGAGCAGGGTATGGTATGTGTTTCCATTTCTGTGTGTCCTCTCTTATTTCTTGGAGCAGGGCTTTATAGTTTTCTTTGTATAGGTCCTTCACGTCTTTGGTCAAGTTCACTCCAAGATATTTGAGTTTGTGTGGCACTAATGTGAATGGGATTGCCTTCTTGACGTCCTTCTCTTCCATATCATTATTGGTCTATAAAAAGGCCATTGATTTCTGTGTGTTAATTTTGTAGCCTGCCACCTTGCTATATGAGTCTATTGTTTCTAGAAGCTTTTTGGTAGAGTCTTTAGGGTTTTCTAAGTAGAGTATCATGTCATATGCAAACAATGAGAGCTTTACTTCTTCCTTTCCTATCTGGATTCCCTTGATATCTTTTTGTTGCCTAATCGCTATAGCAAGAACTTTCAGTACTATGTTGAAGAGTGTTGAGAGAGGACAGCATTGTCTTGTAACAAAATTTAGAGGGAAGGCTTTTAGTTTTTCTCCATTGAGGATAATATTTGCTTGTGGTAGATGGCTTCAACTAGATTGAGAAATGTTCCTTCCATTCCCATCTTGCTGAGAGTTTTGATCAAGAATGGGTGTTGGACCTTATCAAATGCTTTCTCTGCATCTATTGATATAATCTTGTGATTTTAATTTTTTTCTTGTTGATGTTGTGTATGATGTTGATAGACTTACATATGTTAAACCATCTTTGTATTCCTGGGATGAAACATACTTAGTCGTAGTGTATGATCTTCTTGATGATGCATTGGATCCTATTTGCCAGGATTTTGTTGAAGATCTTTGCATTTGCATTCATCAGGGATATTGGTCTGTAATTTTATTTTTTGGCAGCATCTCAGTCTGATTTTGGTATCAAGGTGATGTTGGCTTCATAAAAGCTGTTTGGGAGTGTTCCCGTTTTTTTCAATTTCATGGAAGAGCCTGGTTTGGATTGGTAGTAGCTCCTATTGAAAGATTTGAAAGAATTCATTAGGAAATCCATCTGGGCCTGGGCTTTTTTTTTTGGGCAGATGTTTGATTACAATTTCAATTTCCTCAGTAGTGATTGGGTGTTTAGATATGCTACATCCACCTTACTTAACTGTGGAAGGTTATAAGTCCAAGAATCTTTCCATTTCTTCTAGGTTCTCATGTTTAGTGGCATAAAGTTTCTCAAAGTATTCTCTGATTACCCTTTGGATGCCAGGATACAAAAGCCACCCAATGAGTTGGAGAAACTATTCATCAACACCCATCAGATAAGGGGCTAATATCCAAAATATACAGGGCACTGACAGAACTTTACAAGAAATAAACATCTAATCCCATCAAAAAAAGGGGAGAAGAAATGAACAGATGCTTTGATAAAAAAGAAATGCAAATGGCCAAAAGGCACATGAAAAAATGCTCCTCGTCACTAATCATCAGGAAGATGCAAATCAAAACAATGATGAGATACCACCTCACACCACAGAGATTGGCGCACATCACAAAGAATGAGAACAATCAGTGCTGGCTGGGATGTGGAGAGAAAGGAACCCTTATCCACTGCTGGTGGGAATGCCATCTAGTCCAACATCTATGGAAAGCGATATGGAGATCCCTTCAAAATCTGGAAATTGAGCTCCTATTCGATCCAGCTATTCCACTCCTAGGGATATACCCTAAGAACACAAGAATACAATACAAACAACCCTTCCTCACACCTATATTCATTGCAGCACTATTAACAATAACCAGGCTCTGGAAACAACCAAGATGCCCTTCAATAGATGAATGGCTAAAGAAACAGTGGTACATATACACAATGGAATATTATGCAGTCATCAGGAGAGATGAAGTCATGAAATTTTCCTATACATGGTTGTACATGGAATCTATCATGCTGAATGAAATAAGTCAGAGGGAGAGGGAGAAATGAAGAATAGTCTCACTCATCTCTGGGTTTTAAGAAAAATAAAAGTCATTTTTGCAACAATCCTCAGAGACAATGAGAGGAGGGCTAAAATTATATTCTTTATATATTTTATTCTCTATATCAACATGCATCTTTTTAAATAAAGAGAAAATACCCAGCCACCACCTGTTTACTTCATTATAAACTCTGAGCTGAAAATAATACATTTTTTTTCTTTTTAAATCTAAAACTAGCTGCAGAAGCCATTGACCATCTAAGAGCTTTTGACGGTGCTTTAAGCAGCACATGCATGTCTTATATAAAAATCCCATATAAATTTTGACCAGGCCAATATTATTGAGCTAACACTTGTCTCAGAATAAACCTTTGTGAATCAAGCTGTAGTTAAAGCATTCTAAAGTTTAATGTGCTTTCTGCAAATTGATTCAGTCACTCGAGCCCCTTCCTCAAGATTCACACTCAACTCACTAATCAGCAGAGAAAAACATTCAGACTCACACGCACATAGTTTCAGAGTCCCTGTTAGTTCACACATGAAAATAAAGTCCATCAAGTCACACTAAGAACTTTGATAATATGAGTGTCTTCATAAAGCAAAGTTGAGAAAAAGACATGTGACTACTTGTACGTGACTACTTGTACTGTGACACTGGAATTAATTAATAATTTATTCTGAGTAATGGCAGAGCTATTTAATATTTATTGAAAATGGAAATTTCTTTATGCATTTGTATATACAATATAATCTTATACTTTAGTTTTAGGAAGATATCCAAAAAAGAGTATAATTAGATATTGAGTGTTAAATGATAATGACTGATTATCCTGTAATTAAAGTTAAAATGTTAAACACCTGTCTGAATAAACACTATACAAAATTATCATGAATTCTTTTGAATTTTAAATAGAAGAAAATAAAGAAAACCAAATATAGATTGCCCCCTGATGGGTAAAAGTGATTTTTATTTGCTATAGAATGATTAGCACAAGTAAAAATGTATAAATACTAATCATCATGTAACATTTATAGGATGAAAATTTTGCTAATTAAAATTTTATTTTTTTCAAAGGTTCAATTAATTATAATTTCATAAGTATTTAAAATGAAATACATAAGTTAAAACTCTAGCATTAAGAAATTAATAAAGCAGGTAGTAATCTTTATATATATGAAATTATTTTGATATTTAAATTTTCAGTAGCATTTACCTTGTTTTGTTCTTTTTATTCCTTTTTTTCTGAGTTTTGGGCCACACCCAGTGACACTCACTAGTTACTCCTGGCTATGCACTCAGAAATTGCTACTTGCTTGGGGGACTATATGGACTATATGGATGCCAGGGATCGAACTTAGGTCTGTCATGAGTCAGCTGTATGCAAGGCAAATGGCCCTTGCCTTTATTATTTTTAGCTCTTTAATAAACCAAATTTTTTTTTTGTTTTTGGGCCACACCCGGTGATGCTCAGGGATTACTCCTGGCTATGTGCTCAGGAGTTGCTCCTGGCTTGGGGGACCATATGGGACGCCGGGATATAGAACCACAATCCATCCTAGGCTAGCACTGGCAAAGCAGACACCTTACCTCTAGTGCCACCACACCGGCCCCTAAACCAAGTATTTCTGTTATTTATTTGTTGACATAAATTTGGAGTCTATCTATTTATATTTAGTTCCTTTGTTTTAATGCAAGAAATTTTCCATTAAGACTCTTTGTCATGAATCTTTTGTTTCGTTTTGTTTTGGGGCCACACTAGGTGGTGTTCAGGGATTATTTACTCCTTGCTTTGTATTCAGAAATTGCTCCTGGAAGTGTCAGGGACCATAAGGATTGCCATGGATTGAACTGGGGTCAGTCCCATGTAGGCCACATGCAAGGCAATCACCCTACCACTGTGCTATCTCTTCAGCTCCTGTCATGAATATTTAATTCTAAAAATATGCTTTGTAGTTTTGTTCTCTGAGGTGAAAAATGGTTAGAAATAGTTCTAAGTAAAGTTTATTACACAAAACCCAATAAAACTAACATAACTAAGAATCATAAATAAGAAATTAAAGTAAAAAAGTTTAGAATAATTGAAATAAGTTATTCCTCAAATATGCTTTTGAAATATAGCAAAACTCATTCATTGGTACTAAAAATCCAATATATTTTTTGAAATAGGTAACACATAAATTGTATTGTGATGAAGAGTAAAATCAAATATTTCTTTAATAGTAGAATTAAATGATTAAATTATACATACTATTTTTGACATAATATACTTTACACAATTTGGATTAATTTAAAAATATTATTGTCAATAATAGACATTATTATCCTTCTAATGTTATACAGGCGTTAATTATTTTTAAGGCTTTTAATTTCAACACAGAAGCTAAGAATGTGACTTACTGTTACAGCATATGCCATACCAGAGTGAGATTCTGGGTTCAATATTGGCATACAAATTAAAAAATTTAAAGTAACATATGAAAACAATATGCACAAAATAATACACAACATAACAAAAATGGAATGCTGAACAAGTTTATGATGGGCAGGGTTAAAATACAAAGGTTGCCTACCCTCTTGTGAATCAAATGAAAATTAAAATTGCCAGAAAGATGCCTGTCATGCTAAAGGGAAGGTAAGATGATGAAGAATTGGGTGAGACAGGTTTAAACTCATTTACAACTGGATTTCTGTAACAGTCTTCAGTCAAAGAACAGGCTTTCAAAATTGGGCAGAACAGCCCTTGATGCCAACGTAAGTGCCAAACTTTTGTAATCTCTGTTTTGCAGTTTACTCATCTATTAGTTGAATAAGAGCAGTTCCTTAAGATATGCATCATGAACAATTTATGTGACATGCTTTACGCATTCATTTAACAAATAATAAATAAATCATTACCATGTTCTGGTACTTAGCTAGACTCTTGGAAAAACAGTAGTAAAAAACAGTATTGCTACAAAACAGGAAAACATGCATGTGTTCCATGAAATAACTTATGAAATATATTTTCAATCCTATACTCTCATGTCCAATAGCTGATTTTATTAATTTAAATTTTTATTATAGGAATGATGCTTATATAAATAGAACTGACTAATTATATTTAATTAGTGATATAACATTTTTTCTACATGTACTGAAAAAATAAAAAAAGCACTTCTTTCTATAGAGAGAAAATTTATGTAAAATAAAGAGTACAGCTGGTTTATTACATATTTATCTTCATCAATCTAGAATGTATTATATGAAAATGTATATATATGAAAAGAAATGCATATCTTTTATCTCAACTTTTACATGATTTTCCAATGATAAAATTGAGCTTAAATATCACATTATTTTTACCAAGATTTTTTTATTCTATTGTTCATTAAAAAATCATAATAATCAAGTTGTTAAGTTAACAGAACACGGATTTAGCTCTAAGTGAGTATTTTCATTCCATCATGTTATACTAAGAAGCTATTTCTCATTGAATAAAAAAATTAACTTCACTTAATGAACTACAAAATACAGAACAGGTTATGTATTTTATTAAGTTTACCAGAATATCTGTGATGAAATAGTCATAATCTCCATTCAAAAACTCCACTTGACCAGTCTAAATCATCCAATTTCCAAACAGTGCCACCAAAAGACAATCATAACACATGTGAAACATAGTGGTTATAGCCTATTAACAATAGATGTTATAACATCCATTCATAATATTTAAAAAAAGTGAAGAAACCTGAACGTATGGAGAGGAGAGAAATCATACAATTTCATTGCAAGGTGAGAAACTGTATCATGATATAAGATAGGACATTTTGTGATTTAGTGCTTATTGGACTGAAAGTATAGAGTGAAGGCAGCCCCCTTACAACCACAAACATACACACATATGCATGCACAAGCACACATAGGCAAAAAGCTATCAGGTGTAATTGAAGCAATCAAATCTAACCATGAATTTATTTTTGGCTTATTTTGTTATTCATTAGGCAGATTAATGTAAATAGTTAATTAATGTAAATTATTTATTTAATTAATTGTTTAATTTAAAAATTAATGTAAATTAATGTAAACAGTTAAGAACATATTTAAACCACCAATTTTTATATTAAATTATGTCTGATATTACCGAGATATTTATGTTCTAGGAAAAATGCATGTTTCAGATATATATTATTATATACTCTGCACGATTCTATTTCTCATAGTCAGAAGTTTTTTCATAAAGATTCACTGATTTGTGTAAATATGTTTTCAAACACACAGAGGCTGCCTTCAGTAATATAATGTATACTTCACACATGAATCATTATTTTCTTCTTCTAATCTAACATTTTGTTAAAAATGAGTTAAGAAAAGAACTAAACATCTTTCAACTGAAACTTTCAGCAAGCATTTTTATGCCAGTTTTCATTTATAGCATACCATGTAACTATTTTAATCATATTTGTGATATTTACTTGTAGTAAATAATGCATGCTTGGAAGGAATAAAAATAGACTTCACCATTAGATAGTTTTAGTGATTCACAGTGAACTAGTAACTTCTCTATGATGAAGGTACAAGACAAATCTCTTGAACTTTATATATCATTCAAGGCAATAGTATTCACTGAGAACCAAACTTGAACTGTGGACACAAAAGGAAGAAAAAAATCAATGTGTGCATCTCTAACACAAATTCCTCAAAGCTAATGGGTCAGGGCAGCAATGTCACATAAACACTCTTAGAGCTACACCTTTCAGTGCTCTCATATCATAAAATAGCCTTAGATTCCCAAGGTTTGAACATGTCTTAGAAAACAATCAAACAAAGAAAACAGTCAGGAGAGAAAATGTGAACTACTGGATGAGGCTTAAACCAGAATATGGAGGGAGTGTATTAAAAGAAATCTCAATTTGCTGAAGCATAGCAAAATTTAGAGTTAGTCAAGAATGGAGAGGGTTTTCCTGATGTATTTAAGCAGCTCTTGAAAATTAAAAAATCTAGAATCATTAGTGAAAAAGTTGGTTCATACAGTTTTTTGAAATGTGGTCAGTTATTTGAATGTATGTTAATTCTAGCTAAGAAAATACACTCCTGAAATTTCTGTGCTAAACACTTACTAGAACTTTCCTGTGGATACAGGGTATCATTTTTCAAATGTTTAGCTGTGTCTGTCATGTTAGTTTATGTTTTAAGATTGAACTTAGTCTACCTTCAATGCAACTTGAATTTTGACAAAATGTCATTCTGAAAAATACTACAATGAATTTCCTGTGATTGTATTTATCAGTGCACCATGAGCAGAGCAGAGTAGAAAGGAGGACATAAAACATGAGCGTCAAGGGCAAAGACTGAAGGACAAGACTTCCAGAGCAACAGCACAAAGCAGTGCTCCCCTCACCTGGAAAAGGAATCATCACAAAAAAAGCACTATCCAAAGAGTTCAGATCTATCATTTCATAGCTTTATGATCTATCATTTGATAACTAAAAAAATCTTTCCCAACTGAATGTTCTTGCAAGAGTATACTGGAAAATAGAATAAATGTGATAATTATAGCTAGTGAAACTTTCCTAGTCAATTTATTTTCGGGTGCGCATAGACTATTAAAAATGGACAAAGATGGGGCCGGAGAGATAGCATGGAGGTAGGGCGTTTGACCTTACATGCAGAAGAACGGTGGTTCAAATCCCGGCATTCCTTATGGTCCCATGAGCCTGCCAGTAGTGATTTCTGAGCGTAGAGCTAGGAGTAACCCCTGAGCTCTGCCGAGTGTGATCCCAAAACAAACAAACAAACAAACAAACAAAAAAGAAAATGGACAAAAATGTTCTTTATTGTGAACCAATATTAAGACATTCATCAACTATGCAGAGCTATGTTTTGGTGGCATTTTTTCCCATGCTTTGGTTGTGGTGATGATAGAGCTTCATACATACATGATTCATATATATTCAGTAGCTGAGCCTAAACTAGGTCCCTAATGATGTTATTTTGCTGAACAATGCTAGAACATTGAAATATATATGTCAACAAACTAGATCCTAAGATTGATTCATTCAATATGACTTCATGTAAAAAAAATATGGTTGTCTAAATTTAGCCAGTTCTAGGACTGATATTGAGGTTTGATAACTTCTGATGTTTACATTGAAGATCATTGAAAGTTTGGTTGTTACAGAGCCAATTCACTGATATGCAATCTAGAAAGACTGGTTCAAACACAGCCATTAACACAGTCAGTAACAGGTCTGTGAAGACTGTTTAAAGCCAGCATAGACATTTCTCCAAAATCCTCCACATTTTTTCCCAGACACCTTAAGAAGCTCAAACAGAGGCACATGTTTCAGTTAGATCAATCATTCACTAAATATCAGAAATAAACTGCTTGAAGACAAAGATTTTGAGCTGTAGTTGAGGATATTTGCTTGCACTAAACCATAAAATTAAGGGAAAATATAATGAAATTACACCAAATATTAAGAAAATGAAACTAAGCCAGAGAAGGAAGGAAGGAAGGAAGGAAGGAAGGAAGGAAGGAAGGAAGGAAGGAAGGAAGGAAGGAAGGAAGGAAGGAAGGAAGGAAGGAAAAGAAAGGATGGAAGGCAAAGGAAGGAAGGAGGAAAGAAAGGAAGTTAAGAAAAGGAAGGAAGGAAGGAAGGAAGGAAGGAAAGAAAAGAAGGAAGGAAGGAAAAGAAAGGACGGGAGGCAAAGTAAGGAAGGAGGAAAGAAAGGAAGTTAGGAAAAGGAAGGAAGGAAAGAGAAGGGAGGAAGGAAGGAAAGAAGGAAGGAAAGAAGGAAGGAAGGAAGGAAGGAAGGAAGGAAGGAAGGAAGAAAGGAAGGAAAGAAGGAAGGAAGGAAGGAAGGAAGGAAGGAAGGAAGGAAGGAAGGAAGGAAGGAAGGAAGGAAGGAAGGAAGGAAGGAAGGAAGGAAGGAAGGAAGTATTGGAAAGACAATCCATTCAGACTTCTCCAATATTTAGCACCGATACTTGGTTCACATATTTGGTATTGCAGACTTCTTTTGTTTTTCCTAAATCAAATTTAACTTTATTTATGCATTTCTTAAAATTTGTAACAGCAGTTCAACTCTTAAGATATATATTTTATTTTTTTTTATGTAAGATTTCCCCTTTACTTAGTGTGCCTTTGCAGGGAGAAGTGGTGCTACATTATAATGTCTGTATATTTGTGGGTGGATTGATGGGATAACCAAAACAGGTCACATACCCAAAAACGAGGGGGAAAAAAAAAAAGGGAATTAAAAAAGTATGTGCTCACCAATATATATGTAGGACAATCATTTAAAAAAGATAAAGAAATAAATTAAAAACAAAACAAAACAAAAACAAAAAACAAAACAAAAAAAATAAAAATAAAATAAATTAACAAAGTTTTTAAGAAACCAAAGTGGTGCAGAGGACTACCTTACATTTGGGGGAGAGCAGGTAAGAGGTGGTGTATTACAGGTTTTATGCCTATGTTGGAAGTAAGTACAGTTTTTCCCATTGTCTTTTGGGTTTTTCTTGTGGTGTGTGGGTTCCCAGGCATCTTCCTAACACATCCCCTGACCTTCTTCAGATTATTAAAATTTGCGGCAGGGAGGTCTTGGAAGAGTTCTTGCATTGGGGATACTTTTGGACCTAGGCCCAGTTTCAAGGAACAGTCCGCGTTAGGGAGAGTTAGTAGGGAGGGCCTCGCAGCATGAGTCCACAGGGGAGTTGGCTGTCTTTTCTTTCAGGAGACGAGGTGTGGGTTTATCTGGGTGTCCCCTCGCCTGGGTACAGGGTACTGGTTCGTTGAGTAGGAGGTCGATCTTGATGCCTAATAGAATAAGGACTGAGGGTGAAAAAATTTAATATGGTGGAAGATCTGGATGGGATTGACGGGTAAAGGGATAGTTGGATTTTCGGAGGGGAGAAAGGGGTAGGTATATGGGAAGGGTATGAAGGAAGAGAAAAGAGAAAATACCTTAGAGAGAAAAGGGGAAGAGAAAGGGAAAAAAGTAATAAGCAGAATAGAGAAAAAAAAAAGAAAAGAAAAGTAGTAAGAAGAGAGGAGAGAATAGCAAGGGAATGCTGGTTTGATTAAAAGTGTTCGAAGAATCGAGCCTGTGGTTTAAGTCTGTACGTCTCAGGTACTGCTTTGATGATCTGAATGATCACATGCTTCAATTTCTAAATGGAGGTATTACCTAGAGATAGAGTGTATGTTAAAGAGTTTTCTCGTGGCCATCTCGTAGTGCATGCAAGGTATGGTATCCCGTGTGGTATCCCAAATTGCCACCTTAGTTTGTCCGCCCTTTGTATCCAAGGGCGCCTGTGGACAGAAAAGCTGAGAGGTTATTTATAATATAGTAAGATAAAGGCATTACAAGGTAGTGTTATGGTATGTTGCCATTGCAGTCCGTGATTTCCCTTGGTGTTCTATACTTGTGTTCCTGTATACGAACTCCAAGGGATTATTGTGGGCCTTTGTTGTAGAAGTCTGATCACCTACCTGTTCTCTCTATGCTGCCATTTCTGTTGTTATTTTTTCTTTATGGTATATTGTGTAATCAAAATTTTGCATTATTCCTTTTTCATGTATTTTGGACACTGCTCCCACATATATGTTGACTATTACAGTGTTCGGAGTTTCTACCATGCTAAACCCTGTTATTTGATTGTTAAGTATTAGTTGTGTATAAAATATGTGTTCTAGGTGTTTCAGAATAGTGCTACCATTCTGTATTTTTCTTTTTTTTTTTTGGTTTTTGGGTCACACCCGGCAGTGCTCAGGGGTTACTCCTGGCTCTATGCTCAGAAATCGCTCCTGGCAGGCACGGGGGACCATATGGGACGCCGGGATTTGAACCACGGACCTTCTGCATGAAAGGCAAACACCTTACCTCCATGCTATCTCTCCGGCCCCTGTATTTTTCTTTTGTCTTCTGACTTACTTCGTTTAACATAACATGATCTAGGTCCATCCACGTTGCTGTAAAGTCTGTGATTGTATCATTTCTAACTGCCATGTAATATTCCATTGTATATATATACCACATCTTAATGATCCATTCATCTGTTGTTGGACATCGAGGTTGGTTCCAAGATTTGGCTATTATACTGATTGCTGCAATAAATAGTGGGGTGCATACGTATTTTGGAATGAATGTCCTTCCATCTTGGGGGTATATGCCTAGGAGAGCAATTGCTGAGTCAAATGGCAGCTCAATTCTGAGTTCTTTGAGCACTCTCCAGACTTTTCTCCATAGATGTTGGACTAGGGGGCATTCCCACCAGCAGTGGATGAGAGTTCCTTTCATACCGCATCCTCGCCAACAAAAGTTGTTTCCATTATTTTTGATGTGAGCCAACCTCACTGGTGTGAGGTGGTATCTCATTGTTGTCTTGATTTGGATCTCCCTGATGATGAGTGAAGGTGAGCATGTTTTCATGTGTCACCATCATGACCCTGCCTATCTGCTATTCATCTCAACTGCCCTTCTACTTTGGCGACCCCCTGCCTATCTCTGACCCCCTCGCCCTGCAATCCGCCCCAAGCCTCACTTCGGCATCACCTTGGAACAGGTGGTGGAACTTGAACTTTGCCTTTTGGTACCCAATATGATTCCCCCTAAAATTGTAATCAAATTCTTGCCGTTGATTTCTCCTTTCAGTTTATGATTGCCCCCAATTTAACGTTTTTTGCCTGTTTCACTAGCTTATCTCCCCCATTGTTTTACATTTGTTTCTTTAGTCCTAGTACCACTGTGTTTTGGTTGTTTTAATGTCTAAATTGACTGTTAGATCAAAAATTGCCTTATTACCTCTTAAATATAATCTTGTGTCTCTCCCCTGCTGCAGTACAAAAATCAAACACTGCCATCACCCTAGCCTTATTAAAAGGCCTAGGTGTTATTGGTGTAAGCACAAATATTTATTCATTGGTTCATACTCTAGAATCTGCTAATGCCTTATAACTGTTGCTAAAAATGTTTACAAACTTAAAGAAGTTTACACTACTGTTAATTTCCTAGCAAAGAGTGCAGAATAACTGCCGTGGTTCAAAATTAACATTTTTTTGAGGGAGGGGGGAATTTGTGTCATCTTTAGAGTAAAATGTTGCTTTTTAAAATAAATTCGGCTTAGCTAGAGATAGCATTCAACACATAGAGGATAATTTAGTAAATAGACAAAAAGATATAGAGCAGAGTGAGAGCTGGTACAAAAATTGGTTTTCTACCACTCCATGGATAACAACAGTGCTCCCAGCCTTTTTGGGGCCCTTCATTGGCTTTATGTTGCTAGTTTCCTTTGGTCCTTGGGCTTTTCGCAAACTCACCACCTTCGTAAAGAATCAAGTGGATGAAGCAACCAGAAAGGACTCAAAGGTTCTGTACCAACAACTATGCACCTCAGAAGACCAGCTGACACCTGACATCTCCCCTCCTGCCAACTCTCCGCCACTTAAGTTTGAAGTTATCGAGGAGCTGGCGCATAGACATCAATCTGTGCGCTCGAGCCTTGCCAAGCTTTGGAAACGACTGACTCAAGGGTAGCAGATGCGGTGACTGGAAGCCCCACACCTCTTCACCCAGTGTGGCCAGTCCACCGAGGCACGTCTGTCCCTTCCATATTGTATACTAAACAGGGGGAGATGTGGGAGACAGAGCACCCCACATATCAAAGGAACTCTTAATGAATTTTTCACCGCCTGCCTGATTCAAGCCACAAAAGTTTGCATAGCCCCGAACCAACAGAAAACTCTGCTAATAAATTTAGCTCAGCACAAAGAATCTGGCTTAACCAGATTCCTTAACCTTTCCATGGAACCTGTTTTTGTAACTGCTCTCAAGTATGTAGTTATAGATATGTTTTTGTAAAGTTTAAATTATGATCCTTATTGCTTGCACAAAAGATAGATCTAAATGGAAAATAGGCTAAACAAATAATTGTATTTGCGTAAATATCAATCAGCTATTTGTTTAAGAATTTGCTTCCCCTCCCCCCATCCTGCCAGGTTCCTCTTTATCCTTCCCGCCATCAAAATGTGTTTATGCTCCCATTGGTTAAAATTGTTGTACTTGTATAAATAATGTTTTATTGGAAAAAAATTAAAAAAAATAAAAATAAAGAAAAAAAGAAAGAAAAAAAAGAAAATAAAATACAGATTATTATAAAAAAGATATATATTTTAATTAAGGATGTAAAAATAAATATAGAAATGAGAAAGTTTATATATTCTACTTTAGATAAATTAAAGCATGCATCTAAATATAATGAATTAACTAAAACTGTTTTTTCTTTTAAAAGTTTTAGACCCCTCTTTCCTTGTCTTTGACCTGCTGGAAAAGTTCATGTTCTTTCTTGAACACATCTCTTTTTCCTCACATTTCTCTAAGTAATTGTTTTTAAATAAAATAATTTTACTTCACTGAAAGATTACAAAACCTTTCTTGGATCAATGAGTAATTGGAATTCTCTGTAAAAAAAAAAGGTTCAATGAGACTGTGGAGAAGAGAATCATTAGGTAAAGTTCAAAAGATGAGAATGAAGACATAAAAGATTACTTTGCTTATAACTCAAAATCTTCAATTAAAATCCATAAGCATACACTATAATAATATATTATTTTAAATGTAAATATTTAAGAAGAGACCCATAAGAGAAATGCCTCTTGAGGAAGACTTCCAAGTAACAAGTCTAGATGCTCTGTAGTCAGGGAGGTGTGCCTAATTCTTCATTTGTTTTATAAGTCATGCATAATTTCCTTCCACACTGGAGAGTGGAAAAGGAAAGGAAAGATGATCTTATGAAAAAAGTATCAAAACTGGCCTCCAAGTGAACCAGGTTACTTACTAACAAGGAAAAAACAATTTGATAATGTGTGACCTTGAGATGTTCCCTGCCCATAGAAATATACTCAAAATCAACCAAAAAGTCCTAAATAAAAAGAAAACTTCCAGACAAATTCCAAGTAATATTAAATCTACGAAGTGCCTGCTAGTTTTGTCAAAAATGTAAGACCTTTAAAAATTAAGGAAGAATTGAAAACCTCCTAGGAAGAGGAGGCCATGGAGATCTGAGTAACACCTACTTCGAATGTAAACAGAAAAAGAAGTCTCAACAAAATCAAAAAAGGTTGGCATAAAATATGGGCTTTCATGCAAATGTTAAGGAGTTAGATCTATCAATAATCTTCGATTTAGTATCTTAGATTGAGATGAAAGAAGTGACAGAAACAGGGAAGACAACACCATCACCCTCCCACAGGCTGCCCATGACAGTGCATGGTAAAGCTCAAGAGTTTAGTTGGTATTTATGGGCAAAATATGAAATGGTCTGGGTTATTTATTTACCCAGTATCCATCAAATAAACTGCCACACTCCAGAGAGAGCCCCGAATCAATTTTCTGTCATTGAGAGATGCCATGCAATGCCCAGAATATTAGAGAGCAGCCAGCAGTGAGACAGTAGTAACTGCACAGCACAGTGTCATCCAAGGGTGCCTTTCCAGACTCTTGTCTAGAATATCTGTGACTCTAGCATGGCAGGAAATGTCTACAGACAGAAAGAGCCAACCCACACATGCCCACTCCACTCAATTCCATCCTGAAGGCAAGGGCATGACAGAAGATCAGATATAAGAGGCATTACGGCATACAATAGGAAATGGTAAGAAAAGAGAGATTTGCATTGTTAGGGGGGGACAAACCAGAATGACCACTGTATTGTGTCTAGTATTTTTTTTACCTAGAAGGTGGCCATTTCTGAAAGCAAAAATAAAATTTACAAGTCATCCCATTCAAACATCATCATCTTCTCGGTAGAAAATCCAAATTAATCAGTTACGATTCAATTATTAACTTTCATCCTCTCCCTTCATTAATAGCCATTTTATTTTTATTCTTTTTTAAATATATATATTTAGGTTAGTTCCTGTGGTTACCTAGACAAGCATGTTTATTTTGTTTTCTCAGAGTTGGAATGGAGTAAATTATACAATTAAAGGGCACACAGGTAGGTTTGGATTTTCATAAATAATACACTAGTCACTGGCAGAAACAAATGCATGATTGACTAATACCAACGTAACAACCTTGTGTGTTTACTTTCTGGAACACAGGGAGGCTGGCAGAGCAGACATGAGCCATCTACCACATTTTCTCAATAGGTCCTGATTACCTCTTTTTCTGTCATCACTAACACGGGAACATTACTCTGAGCCAATCCATTTTTGAAATGCTTTCAAAATTGAAACAGTTCAAGACCATCTTAAGAATAGAAAGAAATCCTCCTATATTCATATAAATAGGTAATTTATTTTCTTAATAGAATATGATGTAAATTATAAATTTTACTTATTGATTTAACCTCAGAGTTAATTTTACATTGGAAGTCCTGATGTCTAAATCTCCTGAGTACTTTTGTCTTGTGAGGTCCTGGGGTTCAGAACCCAGCACACTAGATGTTTCTAAAAATCTCACCAGGATAGATTCCAGAGTACAGAACCAGGAGTCTTCCCTGAACACAACTGGGTATAGCCCAGAGGAAATATATTTTTTTTCTTTTCTTTTCTTTTCTTTTTTTTTTTTTTTTTTTTTTTTTTGGTTTTTGGGTCATACCCAGCAGCACTCAGGGCTTACTCCTGGCTCTATGGTCAGAAATCGCTTCCGGCACACTCAGGGGACCATATGGGATGCCGGGATTCAAACCACTGTCCTTCTGCATGCAAGGCAAACATTCTACCTCTATGCTATCTCTCCAGCTTTCCTATTTTCTCATTTTTGTTGGAGAACCATGGATCTTTATCATTTTCTAGATGTAAGTCATATTATAATTAAACAAACAAATAAATGTTGAAGCAAAAATAGGTAACTACTGAAACTATTATGAACTTACTATGTATTATTAAAACAAACTGTTTTCTATTATATATCATATAATCTGTAGTATAATATATAATAGTTTCAATAGTTACCTACATTTGCTTCAACTATCAAAATATCAGCTTGAGACTGCAATAGTTAGCAAAATAACTAGCAAAAATAAAAAGCTTCCCTAAAAAATGCCTACTTAATAAACTTACAAGGCAGGCTAACAAGTAACTGTTTCTGTTACATTGTGCTTGAAAGGAACATTTACTTCTGTGAAACTCCTGAAAAGTTCCAAAGTGGGGCAGTCTATTATTTCAAACTTTGTTACCTGTAAGTCCTTCTAGAGTGCCACAAAGATAGCTTGACACAAGGTCAGAGCTGAGTAAGCATAACAATGAAGTGGAGTAGAAGCCAGATGCCCTTCTGGTTACAAGCAAGACTGACCCACCTTTGCTGACATTCGCCGCCTCTATGCTTTCACCAGCCTTTCTTCTCCGCTGGGTTTCTTTACAGCAGATAGAGAGTAAAATTCCCCAAGTGATTATTTCTTTTTTTGAAATGCTACTACAAAAGAGCAACTCCTTTTTTTATTTTTTTATTTTTAAGTGTCATGGGTTTGTAACACAGAAAAATCTGAAAACATAAATGTCTCTGCAGAATTTATCTCCTTGTGCCCTTTATTGATATCTATAGGTATGGCAGGAAATGTAAATAATGAAACGGCAGTAAGGACCTGGACATTCTAAAGTCAAAAATGCACCCTGCTAGCAAACTGTTTTCTGTGTTATTGAAGAGTAAGACTAAGTGGAGAAAAGGCCTGTGGAGATCTTGCATTCTTAGAATTTAATGCAGAGTCAAAGAGAATAATAGGACAAGATGATAAAACGACCTGCCAGATACTAGACCTTGCCATTTAGTTCTCAAGTGACGATTTTTTCCCTTGGCTTTTTTTGGTATTAATATATTAGAATTTCTTCTTGAAGTTCACAGTCATTATACATGTGTAGATATTTTTATACATTTCCATAATAGCCACTAGACAGCATCTTGGAAAATTTTAAATTTAAATTACAAAAATATTCAAATTACAAAAATATCTGAAAAAGACCGAAGAGATATTGCAGTGGGTAGGACATTTGTCTTGCACATGGCTGACACAGGTTTGATCCTCAGAACAGCATAGAGTCCTTCATGAGGAGTGGTCTCAGAGCTCAAAGCCAGCTCTGAGCACGACTGGTTCATCAGAAACAGAAATAAAGAAATAAAAAAGAAAATGAGACACTATTTTTCAACTTACCATCCTATATCTCATTTTCCACTATTCAAAATATCTAAACTCAACACGTTAAGCAAATAAAGTAATAGTTGATCACCTTCTGGCTTTGTCTCCCCTTCAATCTCACAGAGCAAAAACAATCATATTTCATTATACATATAATCAGATATTTTATTATATTTTTGTGCCTAATAATTTGCATTGCCACTTTCCTAAATAACACAAATGGTATCATTCATCACAACTAGAGATTACTTGATTTTGTTATCATATTGCTTCTATATTATGAAGTCACTCATTTTATGATGATCATTTGTGCAATATGAAAACACCCATAATCCCATGACACATGCTATCAATCATACACATGATTTCACTCATTTTTTATCTAGAATAAAAAATGAAAGTACAGATATCCTTACATTCACATTCTGAGAAAATAAAGAATAAAAGGAAAACAAATAAAAGAGAAGACAAAGAAGGCAGTGAAAGAGGGAGGGAGAAAGAAAGAAAAAAGAAAACTATTATAGAGATATTTGAGTGCCATTCATAACTACTATTCTTATACAATATCTCATTTATCTTTAGATTAAAAATTAAAACAGGGATTTTACTTTAAACGAAGGCATACTTTATTTTTATATGGACTATACTTTCTTCATAGGTTTTTCTTTAGGGTTTCTAATGATCATTCTTTTCTCAAACAGCCTCTAACTTAACAGTAAATAAACTATACTTTTACCTTTTAACTATGAAATCTTCAGTATTGTTCCAAAGTTTATTTTAAATGAGATTTTTAAAAAAAACTCTCTTCCTGAAAATAGTCTTTGTTATTTTCCTAGGATTCTGTCTCAGTTTTGCTGAGTACTGGATCTTCACAAAGTAGGTTGGGGTTTGATATTTTGTTTGACTTTCTCCACTATTAACAACCTAGGGTGAATTATGTTGGAGTAATATAGTTGAGATTTGTTGATCTCAATAACCATTAGCAAGTGTTGGTCTTTGGACTGAACAAAAATAAAACACTGAAGTCTATTTTCTAATATTTTGATTGTAATTATTCAGGTTTTTTGTGAACTCTCATTGTCTCATAACTATTTGATGACTCAATATTTCTTAAAATATTTCATTTCTCTTCAGAAAAACTGTACATTTTTAAGATTGAATAATAACGAGAAAATCTAAGATATACAAGGTACTGACAGAAGTTAACAAGAAAAATACAACTAACCCCATCAAAAAATGGAGAAAAGAAATGAACAGATATAAGACATAAGACTGAAGACAGAAGAAATACAAATGGCCAGAAGACACATGAAAAAATGCTCCACATCACTAATCATCATGGAGATGCAAATCAAAACAACAATGAGGTACCATTCAAGCCACAGAGACTGGCATAAATCACAAAGAAAAGAGCAATCAGTTCTGGCAGGTATGCGGGAAGAAAGTAACTTTCATTTACTGCTGTTGGGAATGCCATCTTGTCCAGCCTTATAAAAAAACAATGTGGAGATTACTCAAAAAACTGGAAATTGAGCTCCTATATGATCCAGCTATACCACTCTTAGGGATTTATCGTAGGAACACAAAAACACAGCACAAAGGCCTTTCAAAAACACAGCACAAAAGGCCTTTCTCACCCCTATATTTATTACAGCACTATATACAATAGCCAGAATCTGGAAACAACCCAGATGTTCAACAACAGATGAGTGGCTATAGAAACTGTGGTGCATATATACAATGGAATACTATGTAGCCAACAGGAAAAATGAAGTCATGAAATTTTCTTTTAATGGATGAACATAAAGATTATTATGCTGAGTGAAATGAATCAGAGGGAAAGACATAGACAAAAACTAGTCTCACTCATCTGTAGGATTTAAGAAAAATAAAAGATAGTATGGTAATGATACCCAGAAAATATAGATGAGGTTTGAAAGGCCAGCCCATGATATGAAGCTTACCACAAAGATTGCTGAGGGCAGTTAAAGAAATAACTACATCTACAATGATCATGACAATGGTAGTGAGTGAGAGAAATAGAATGCAGGGAATAGGGGAGAAGGGAGATGGGGTGGGGTGGGGGGACAGCGGTGGTGGTGGTGGTCGTGGGCATTCGTGGTGGGAATGTTGCACAGGTGAAGGAAGCGGTGTTCTTTTTTATAACTGAAACCCAACTATAAATATGTTTGTGATCATGGTGCTTAAATAAAGATATTTAAAAAAAAACTAGTTAAGGCAAGTTACAAGGTAACAAATACTAGATTATTAATGTTATTAAATTATTAGAAATTCAAGTTAAAACAAAAATTAAAAAATGTACAATTTCTCAAGTTTTTTCTTACCTCTGTATTTTGATCTATATTTTTCATTTGTCAACTCTGAGACTAGTGTGCCTTTTATTTATACATCACTATAAATATATAATATTTAATCATTTTATAAATATATAATTATTTTGTCTTGCTCAATATTTTTGAACTCCTCAATCAATATTTTGTTGGGCTTCACATAGTATGTCTCTGGTAACTATCTGTTATGCAGATTGTTTCATATTATGTTTATTTTTGTCATAAAACTTTTATATTCTAGATATTAACTTTCTGGGGGTTACCTCAGATGTTCTGGTGGCATCCAAGTTATACCTGAAGGTGCTGGGGACACATACAGTGCTAACAACTAAACCCTTGTGCAAGTCAGATATATGCAAGCAAAGGTGTTCTCCAGCTCTTTGAGCTACATTCTCGGACACAATAATTTTTGTTTTGTTTTGTTTTGTATTGTTTTGGGGCAATACCTGGTTACTCTGAGGGGTTACCTTGGGCTATATGCTCAGAATTTGCTTTTGGCTTGGGGGGCCATATGGGACTCCGGGATGGAACCTGGGTCCATCCTGGGTCAGCAGTGTGCAAGGCAAATGCCCTACCGCTCTGGCCCCAACACATTTTAACCGTTTTTAACTTTTATTAAAATATTCTAATTGATTTTCTTTTATTAGGGCACATTTTAATGTTTGTCATGAGCTAAATCTTCTGTCATTTCCTTGTGTCTTAAATTCCACGCTAAGCTCTGAGGACAATGATTACTTTCTCTCTCTCTCTCTCTCTCTCTCTCTCTCTCTCTCTCTCTCTCTCTCTCTCTCTCTCTCTCTCTCTCTCTCATGTGCATGTTGTTTTGTTTTTGTTTATTTGAAGGGGAATTGGGCCATACCCTGTGCTGCTCAGGCGTTGCTCCTGGCTCTGTGCTCAGTCATCACTCATGGCAGGCTTGGGAGACTATTTGGGATAACAAGGATCTAACCTGAGTCTGTCCCAAGTGAGCCGCAAGCAAGTCAAATGCCCTGCGGCTGTGCTATTGTTCTGACAATGGGTTTTAAAGGTTTTTCTTAGTCTCTCCAAATGGGTTTTAAAGGTTTTTCTTAGTCTCTCCAAATACCAGAATCTCCTTCGAGTATATTCCTATTTATATTACTCCTAAAAATGCCTTTCTTTGGCGGACATACTTGCTATAAATGGTTGGTGATTTTAACTTACTTACAGTCCTTGTGAATAGAACTGTGACTCTTGATTACAGAGAGATGCTCAGTTGTCTGGCTTAGCCATTGGACTTCAGTCAATGAGGGAAGGGAGAAACTCAGACATACCAAGAACTAAGAGGTTTTTGGCCATCTGTGCTGGATCTGTTCTCTGCTCGCCCTGCTGCCCTGAAGACTTTTCTCCCTGCCACATCAATCACAACTCTGCGACCTCTTGTCCAGCCTTTTATCCACTTGCCCTTCCAAGCCTCTATGTAGCTATCCCACCAGGGCCCTGCTGCTGCCTGACCCGAGCACTTCAGCGTCCCAAGTAGTTGCCAGAAATTCTGTCCGTGTCTTTCTTTGTAATTAATGCCTACAACCACTTCCCTCCATTCCTCTGATGGAATGTGCCATGAGTTTACTGACAGGATCCCAAGAGAGCATCTAACACGATTTGTAAAGACAGGAATCTAGCTTTGGGGGATGTGAGGATGAACTTATGGCTTTAATCCATCCTAAAGCGCAGTGAACGGATCTACTCCATGCCCCCACCTTTTCCTGCTGCCTCTTTTCAATGCCAGAATCATTCTGAGGTGGAATCAGACTTGCTGATACTGTCTTCACCTTGGCCTCAGCAAACTAGAGCCTTTTCCAAACTATCTTCTCAGGTTTGATCCGAAAATAGATATTAATGGGTCTTAAAGATAGCAATATAATTATACTTGTTATTTTTATTCTCACTAATCAGAAATGTTTTCCCCTGTAATTTAGTTTAAATTTAAATATAAGATATTCATTGATTTTTTTTTTAATGATAAGTGAACAATATCTGGTGGTGCTCAGGGCTTCTTCCTAGATCTGTGTCCAGGATCTGAGAGGGCTCAAGGATCATACAGTGTGGAGCTAGGGTTCCAACCTTAGTTGGCCACACAAAAGAAATGTGCTTGAACCCCTATACTAGTTCTCCAGCCCTTATCTTTTATGGATTTATGTGTAATGTATTACAAATAATATAGTATAAAGTATGTATATGGGTATTTTCTGGGAATATCCATATGCATAGGTTTTTCCTTTGTTCTGTTGTTATTCGTTTTATTTTCTTCAGAGTTCATACAGTATTTCTCATGATAAAAAATATTAAAAATCTTAGGGCTGGAGCAGTGGCACAAGCGGTAAGGCATCTGCCTTGCCCACACTAGCCTAGGAAAGACTGTGGTTTAATCCCGCTGGCATGTTATATGGTCCCCCAATCCAGGAGCGATTTCTGAGCACATAGTAAGGAGTAAACCCTGAGTGTCATCGAGTATGATCCAAAAACAAAACAAAACAAACAAAAAAAAACACATTAAAATTTTCTCTTTGGGTGGTCGGGGGTTTGGTTTTGACCACACCCTGACTTCTCAGGGGTTATTTCCTGACTCTGCACTAAGAAATAGCTCCTGGCAGGCTCATGGGACCAAATAAGATAATGGAGATAGAACCCAGGCCTGTCCTGGTTCAACTGAAAAAAATAAAAATCTCTTTAAAATGTTTTAAATGATAATGACATATATTTTGCATCTTTTGAAAATTGAAAATCCTTAGTATTGAATCAATAGTGTGTTGATTCAATAGTGTTGCAAACAGTTGGTCAATATTTGATCCCTGGCATCCAATATAGTCCTCATGTACTGCCGACCTTAAGCTCTGAACTCTTAGAGGATAAGCCAGGAGTAAGCACTGAGCATGCCTAAGTCTGGTCCAAAATAATTTTATTTAATAAATTTTAGCATGTAATTTTATTTACAGCTCATAATTTTAATTCATTATAGAAATGCACCATGCTTTACTCAACCTTTTATTAATGGAGATTTGAGTTGATTATAATGAATGCTTTTTAACTAAAAAACATATTTCATTTGACTGACATGAAAATTCAGGGTGAGTTTTTAAAAAATAAAATCACAGGTTCAATTTACAAATTTCTATATATAACAGGACAATCTTGTTAAATGTCAAATTCTTCTCTTTAGGACTTGTAGGATTTTGAACTCAACAGTTTTCCAACAGAACGGTCTGTTCATGATGTGGATTGGTGCCAAATTTCTGTGTGAAGTGGTATTTTATAGAACTGGTTTCTATTTTACTTATTACAAGTGAATTTGAGGACTTTATTGATTTTAAAGATAATCACTATAATAAAAACCATAACAATTGAATCATATACAAAACAAATAATTAAATTTAGAGATTATAATATATCAATAATTTCATGAGATATTATTAATATTTGCTTTTAACAAAGCAACAAACTAATCTAAGTTTTTCAAGTCTGTTCTTTAAGAATTCATTGAACTTAGGTTCCTTCCCAGAAGTATATATATGTAAAGAAAAATACCATTGATATTTTTCTTAATATTTCCTTACATCATCAATAGGTAGTTTCCTGCATAATAACATTAGTAAAATTTTAGTTATGAAATTAAAAATATACTAAATTTTAACATATTTATAGGTATAGATGTATAAACATTACAAAGTATATACTAATATATTGGCCATGGTTTTTTTAATCTTCTCAAATTAAAACATCTTATTCCTCATAAAGATAGCCAACACAATTTTCTTCAACTTGCTAAATATCAGTTTACATATTGAAACAAGCCCTGTCTGAACTCCAGTGCCATGAATTAAAACCTAAAGGAGTGACTATTGCTTTTCACTGTAGACCTCTTGGTAAAATTTCTCAAAACTTCCAGTTTCACAAAAAACCTTTCTTATCCATTTCTGTATCAAAAATGGAAGCATCTTACATAATCTGCTTACATTTAAATACCCACAAGGTAAAGCCCTTTAAAATTGAATCCTGTTTTTCTACAGAGACTGAGATGTTTCTGTGTTTGTCCACACTGTCTCAAAATTGCTTTATGCTGCTTGTACATTATCATTTAAAAGAGACACCACTACATTGTAAAGTTTAAATTTCTTCCACCTGCACATTCTGCAGTATTAATTTTATCACCCATTCTGTTTGATTTCTTTCAAATAGTTAAATTAGTGACCTAGAGCCATTTCAAAGAATCAACATATCAAAGGGATTTATTTTTGTTTTTTATTTATTTTTGTTTGTTTTGTGGGCCAGACCCAGTGATGCTAAGGTGTTACTCCTGGCTATGTGTTCAGAAATCGTTCCTGGCTTGGGGGACCATATGCGATGCCAAGGGATTGAATCACGGCCGGTCCTAGGTCAGCCAAGTGGAAGGCAAATGGCCTACCGTTGTGCTATCTCTGGCCCCTTGTTTTTGATTTTTTATAGGCTGCACCTGGATATGCTTAGGGACAACTTCTTGCTTTGCACTCAGAGTTCTCAGGATCCTAATGGGCTATGGGAGGTTAAAGGTTACAATCCAAGTCCATAATGTTCAAAGAAAATGCACTTAGTACTATACTAATCTTTCTGGCTCCTCAAAGAGATTTTATTTATTTATTTTTTTATTTTAAAATAATATCTTTCTTTAAGCACCATGATTACAAATAGGTTTGTAGTTGGGTTTCGGTCATAAAAAGAACACCTCCCTTCACCATTACAACATTCCCACCACCAATGCCCCTCATCTCTTTCCTCCCCCACCTACTGCCTGTATTTTAGACAGGCATTCTTCTTCTCTCACTCATTAACATTGCATGATATTTATTAGTGTACTTATTTCTCTAACTGCACTAACCACTCTTTGTGGTAAGCTTCATATTGTGAGCCAGGCTGGAAGGACCAGCTCATGAGAGCATTTATTTAAAATTCCTATTCCATCAATTAAAATGCATTCAAAGACAATAGAAAAGCAAGATGGTCATCCAGCATGGGTAAGAAAACAATTAAATCTTGGGAGTAAAGCATTTCAGAAAACTATCATCATCAGACAACCAAAACCTTTCAAGATCAGTTTCTTACACTTATGTTAGTTATTGATGGATGTTAGTACTATTTGTTTCAGTATAATCAGTTCACTTATTTGTAATTCAATGCTCCACACTGTCAACAACAAACACACACACACAAACACACACACACACACAATCTAAGGTCACCATGCCATTGATTGGCTAATATAAGTCTGAAAGGTCTCAACCTCTAAATTATCCTATTTTAATGTGTGTATAGAACAGTGCTGATTAAACAGGACAGGGAGACAGCACTTGTTCATAAATAAGGTAAGATGAACAGCAGTAGGTCAGTGTGGAGAGATAGAAGTGTGGGTCTAGACAGGGCCTAACATACTGCCTATAGCTTTGAGAAGTTCTGTAATGAGATAGTGATATATTCAAAGAATAATTTGAATTAAGAAGCTCTTCAAGACAGTGATAATTTGAATATAAATATTCTAAGTGTTTTCAGAAGTTGTAGGAGATAATTATATGGTAGGCAGAGTCAAGAAACAAAGATTGAAAAGAAGTAGAAGAGTTAAAGGTGAAGTGGTTGGCTAACATGGTGGTCAGGTAGGCAGACGTGTGTCTGGAATTAGATTTGGGAAGAGATGATGAATTTCTGTTTCTCTCAGACCTGTGAAGTAGACAGGACCTATGTAGATAATAGAGTTTGGGATGAGAAAAGAGCAAATACAAGCAACTAATACAGAAAGATGGATTATAAAAATATATTAAAGCCTTTCAAAACATTTTCAAAGGACTAAATGTACTGAAAAAAATTCTGAATGTTCAGTTGCAAGGATATTATCACATATGTGTTCATATGTGTGTCACCCCAAATCCCATATTAAATTTAGACATAAATGTCACAACACATAGAATCATTTAGTGACATGAAGTGGAGAGTGCTTTGAGCATTAAATTACAACTGTTTGCTTAACTATATGGGTCATCAAATTATATATATATATATATATATATATATATATATATATATATATTTAAGTGTGTATATATAAGTACATTCACATCTAGTTCTTTGCCATATGTGAATATCTACATCTACATATATTATTAGATGCTTTAAATTATGTTGATATAGAGAACAAAGTTAGCAAAGTATGCAGAAAAATTAAAGGATTTTAAGTTGTCAATGTATTTAATATGAATATATGTGTATGCCATATGTACAACGTAAGTTTCCAGAAGTTTGAGTCAGAAAATCCTAACTATAATAGTCACCATTTTTTCTTCACACAGAAAAGCTAAAATTGTTAAGTCATTTCCATTGTTAAGAATATTCTGTGTGATCTTTACTTCAAAAAGCAGAATCTTTGAATATGCAGATGTAATTTGCATTAAAATACAGTTATCTGCATTGCTATTTTTCCCAGATTTAACTGTCAAAAGTGCATCATACTGACTGGCCAGTTTTTAAAATGACAATCTTACTGCATAAACTTAGTATAATTATAATGCAATTCTATCCTTCATGTCTAATAAGCCAATTGTAGACTTCATGAAAATCCTGGATCAATTTATATAATACAATTATACAGGTTGACATAGAAATGATTTTTATAGTATTGCAGTTTTTTATGAAATGGTAGGAAATCAATGGGAAACATGGGGTACTAAATTAAAAGAGAGAAAGAAAGCAAATTAATCTGCTAATGGTTAAATGTAACTAATTCTTTATAAAGGGTTTTCAAATGTATGCTAGCAACAAACCATGAATCAGTTCCACAGATGAAGAGAAAATACATATGAATCCAATATGGTGTTTCCGACTTAGATATGTCAACAACATTGTGACTACACAAAGAAAATAGTGAAGACATTTATGAAGACATTTTTCCGGAAATTTTTAAATAATCTATTTGTTACAGTTTGAAGCCCATTGCCTTGAATACTGTGAATGACATTTTCCTTGCATATGGTTTTCCAATAATACACAATCCCCCCAGAGTTGTAGTTTCCCTCACTTTTCTCTACGAACTGCAAATGGGTTTTCAGTACAGATAATCCACAAAAGAAGAACATTTTTAATAGTGAACATAAGTAAAAAGTGGAAGTAGTCCTTGTGCAATCTCTCTTAAACCTTGCACAACTTAAAAACTGTTTGTAGTCTCAGATACATTGGTGGAGAAAAAAAATAAGGACAGAACTAAATATTCAAGCCAGAGTCAACAACAATAGAATCAAGGGACCTAAACTTTACCTGTGTAAACTTTAATTGGTCGGTTATACTAGCAGGCCAGGGGATAAAGGGTGGTGGTATACAGTGGTCGGCAACCTGTGGTTCGCGAGCCACATGTGGCTCTTTACACTTTTAATTTGGCTCTTCTGTGTGCATGGCGGCTGCTCCAGGAGTCAGGACTCTGCTCCTAGCCTCTGTCAGTGCACCTGTGTGGCTCTCAAAATAAATTTCAGTCGTGGTTTTGGCGAGATTTGGCTCAGTTGAAAAAAAAAGGGTGCCGACCACTGGATAGAATACACACTGGGTCCATTGGTGGAGGGAGGTTGACACTGGTGATGGGAATGGCCCTGACTCACTATATATTGAAATTCAACTATGAAGAACTTTGTAGGACACAATGGTTTCAATAAATAAAATAATAAAAATTAAAAAATGGTTGTTTTTCTTTTTTATTAATAATTTTTATTTTGACCAAAGTGGATTACAAATCATTCACAGTAGTATTTAGGTACATAATGACATTGAATCGGGGCATTCACAGAACTTAATGTTGTCCTCCCTCCATCCCTGTTCCCAGCATGCATCTCATATCGCCCCTTCTTTGCCCACCCTCCCTCCGGGCTGCTAGTACAAGTGATCCCTTCTGTGTCTAGCCTGTTATATATTGAATATTGATTCTGTTGTAGTTGGCTTTGGATTTGGTGTTCATGTCTGATCATTTTTTATTTCTATTCAATGTTCATACGACTGTTTGGTCTTGATGCCCTCCATTATTTCCCCCTCAATTTGTGAGGCAGAACAAGATAGTTCAAGTTATATGGTTCTGTTTGAAGGTAAGAAAAAGGGGGGGGGGCAAAAGTTAGAAAAAGCCAAAAATGTGAGAAATCCTTCTAGAGACTATAAATATCAGTTTAAGAAAAGAAAGGGAAAAAGGAAGGAAAGCATAAAAATAATACAAGAAAAATCACCCCCCCCAAAACAAACAAACAAAAAACCTGAAGAGCACCACAACAAACACAGCAACCAAACACTAACCATGGTCCTGAAATAAAGATGAATCAAAGCACAGGGGGAAAAAAAGGCAAAGTAATTTTTGATGCATAGGGTGAAACATTAAATATTTTTGAGCACCTACTCTATACCAATTGCTCTGGATGCAGAGGAGAACCTTTGACAATCTACCCTTTTTGGTGAACCACGTGATCTAGAGTGGCACACATAGCATGAATAAATGCATCTCCCAGGTGATGATAAATGATAGAAGAATTAGGAGCCTAATGTCCAGCCTCTGGAGTCCCTCAATCAAGTCCTTGACACCATGACAGTGAAACAGCAATTGCTAGACACTACTGGCAGCAAATCAGGGCTTATCTTACATCCAAATGACTGCAGTGCTTCATTAACTAAGTGGTCAAAGAATAGAAGCAGAACATCAATACAGATAATATTTCTATTGAGCAATCCGATTGTAATAAGTACTCAATATTCAGAAATAATTCCAGCTCTTCTAAGAAGGACTTTTCTCCTTATGTTAAGAGTCTAATAACTATGAAGATTTTAAAATATTTTATAGAATAAAAACATTACATATTTTGAAACTGTATGTGAATATGGGAGAGTGTCTGAGATAGAGACATAGAGAGACAGATTGATACAGAGACTGAGAGAAGAGGGGCAATAGCTAATTGAGGGAGGATACTGATTCCAAGATGCATATGGTATTCTTTGGAAAGACAGAAAAAGAGAGATGAAAGGCAAATAAATAAAGGGAATTTGTTTCAAAGAAGGACATTGAGGATCCCGTACTGGGGTATCTTCTTCAGTCCACTTATAACAGGACAGAGTGAACCATAATTTAGTGTTTGAGACAATCAGAGCAAACTGTGACTGGAAGAGGCCTCTGAGTATCAATAAGAATGGTCCAGAAAAAATAAACAAAAAACACCCACCAAAGATAGAAAATGTATATTTATATTTATTTATATTATGTATATTTATATTTATTTTCTAGCTGACATTACCAAAAACTGTCCTGGTAAAACAATAAATTCTTACTATAGAGAATAGAGAAAATCTCTAAATTAAAAACTCTATCTCTACTGTCACATGATGTATTATAATATCTATGCAATAAGAAATAATGTATTTCAATTTCCCTTGATATCCTCAGGCCAGTTCAGTACTTAACATAATGTACTAAAATAAAATTTAGGAAAGTGATTCAGTGGAAGAGTGAGCACCTCAGAGTGAGTTGGCTCTAAAAGGATTTGTAGTCAGTGAAGAGTACCTTGCTCTATGAAAGGGAATAGATAATTTTTCAAGTGTGTTTTGTATTATTTAAAAGAGAATCTCAGAACAAAAGAACAACAAATACAGGCTGAGAACAGTATCAAAAAAAGGCCTTACTTAAAGTAGGACCAAAAACAGCAGAGCAGAGTAGACTTGCCAAATGGTGGTTTGAACTGAAACTTCAAACAAAAATACAAAATAAAAATAAAATTAAATTAAAGATAAAAGAAAACAATAAAATTAGAAGATTACTGTCTTCGGGTAAGTCTGGTGTAAAATGTATGTAAATGTAAAATTATCAGGGGGAATAGATTTCTTATAAAGTAAACCACGTGTAAGGAAACTCAGGATTGTCTCCAGGTTGTCTTTGACCTCCCAAGGTAATGGCTGGGACACATGGTGTGTGATGGGTACCTGAAAGAGTCTGAGGGGAGCAAAGAATCCCAATGAATTAGACCTGAGCAGAAAGGATCACTGAAATGAGGAATAATCTTTCACTAATGCTTGATTATACCACTGATATGGAAGCATCAACTCAAGTATCCATAATCATTCACTAAAATTGGTGTCATACTGTTAAATGTGAGCTCATTTTTTATGCCTTTCCCCAATTCTACTTACTATCTATTGATGCAGTTGCAGTCTCAGGGCTGCTGTGTGTGTGTGTGTGTGTGTGTGTGTGTGTGTGTGTGTGTGTGTGTGTGGTGTTGTTTTTTGTTTTGTTTTGTTTTGTTTTTTTGGGTCACACCTGATGACACCCAGGGGTTACTACTGGCTATGCTCTCAGAAATTGCTCCTGGCTTGGGTGAGTATATCGGATGACGGGGGATCAAATAGCATTCCGTCCTAGGTCAGCCACGTGCATGGCAAATGCGCTACCACTGTGCATTAGCTCTGGCCCCAGTTCCAGGCAGAGCTGCTTCTGAAGTCAGCAAATTCTGTTTGTTGTGATGCCAGCCGATGCTCCAAATTTAACTCAGCCCCACAGAGTCAAGGAACAAAGAGAGAATTCGAGTCAGGACTTTAATAACATAGGTTCTCTGTACACATATACAGCATGAATATACACGAGAATATCAGAAACATAAAAGCAATTTCAAACTAGATAGAACAACTTTTTGATGTCAGTTTCACAGATCAAATTTTTTGTTGGGAAAAATGATGATGAAAGGCCTTTCACTGAAAGTTCAGGAAAAATATATTGGTTCACTCGGATTTTTATTAATAAAAGTTTATTTGATAACAACTGGATATACCAACAAGTTTTCTACAGTATAATAAATAGCATATGCGAAAACGTTTGAGTTTTCAGCTATATGATTATTTTAAAGAAGCAGAAGCATGGTATATTTAGAATGGTATGCTCTAAATTATATAAAAAAAAAAACCACATCTGCACCTCTCCCCCTTTTTTCCTTATTTTATATTTATTTATATTCGGGATAGGGGCTCCTGCCTTATTCATAAAAACTTAGAACTTCAATCATTTTGTTCTGCCTCATATTTCTATGTTTTCATACAAACTGAGAAAAGAAAAGAAAAGAAAAGGAAAGAAAAGAAAAGAAAAAAAAAGAAAAAAAGTGGATGGGGCCTAGGGGCCAAACAACTCGGGAGCATTGAGTGGAAAACAAAATGGCCAGATCTAAATACCCAAGCCAAGGTCAACAAAAATAGAATCAAGAGACTCCAACTATAAAAAGCAAAACACAAAATGGACCTATTAAACTGGTAGTGCTGGGGGCTGGAGGTGGAATTATGGGAGGCATGTAGGGAACTGGTAGAAGGAGGTCAATACTGGTGGTGAGAATGGCCCTAATCACATCACTAAATGCCTGAAATACAACTGTGAAAGACTTGTAACTCACAATGGTCTCAATTAAAACTTTTGTATAATCCCTAGACTTGGTGAGATATATTAGAAAAAATCTTTAATCCATCTCCATTATTAAGACTAATTCTCCAACCCTGACCTAGTCACTCAATGCCCAACTTTGCCTTGTCCCTCCATGGCCTTGTCATATTCCCTGTAGAATTAACTGGAAATAGATTAGCTAAATTAAAACTTCTGTTTCTTCTTTTGAATATTCTCTTTAGTCATGTGACTTGTGCTCCCTTTAAGTGTTTTTAGCAATGTTTCTTAGAGATATGCTTTTTGCAATGAATGTTCCGTTTCCCAGGTCTCACATTTATTCACACTTGTAGATACTGATCCTTTTTACCCACATTCTCAAATTTTTCATACTACAGCCTCCCTGCCATTTAATGAATCTGACTCCTATTTTCTCATCACAGTGATAAAACCCATAATCACCCCTTTATGTAAGAAAACATACCACAGGGATTTCATCATCGTTCCTGCCGGTGATCCTGCCTGCTTCAGAGGTTGGTCGGGACGAACACACACTGATTCCTGCTGGTTTCTGCTGGGTGTCAGAAGGGTGCAAAAGCCATCTTGGGTCCTGCTGTTTTCAGCTTCCTGAGACTGGATTTCATCAGCGTTTGCGGGCAATCCTGCCTACTACAGAGAGTTCTTGGCTGGTTCCGCCATCCTGCTGTGCCTTGGATGACTCTGAGGACTTGAAGGGAACACTTTGCTTTCCTTGTCTATCTTCCCTGAATACTTGAAGTATTCAGTACTCAGTACTCAGTGGCCTAGGAAGCACCCCCCAAAAAAAACTGTCACCTAGAGGCCGCAGAAGAGCTCGGCCATTCCGCTTTGTGGCCACGCACTCTTTCTAACCAATGAACCCCACCACAATATGCAGGAAAAATCACACTACAAGCGTGACAATGGGGAAACCTCGTAGGCAAACACCATGCACAGAGAATGAAGACAATAGCTAGGATGACCTAAAAAATTCCAACCATCTGATTAACCTCTCAGATAAGGAACTTGAAATAGAAATATGGAAGATGTTTGTACAACTCAAAGAGAGCATAGATCTATATGAACAGAACACAAAGACAGAAATCAGAAAACTCCAAACTAAAATAACAGATCTGAAAAACATGGTAGCTAAACTGAAAACCTCAATAGATGGCCATGCTAGCAGGGTAACAGCAGCTGAGGAGAGAATCGTAGTACTGGAAGATGAGATGCAGAAAAACTCAACACAGCAGAAGAAATTGGAAAAGAACCTTAAAACAAATGATCAGGCAATGGAAAAAGTACTCAAGGAATGTGAACAGATCAAAATAGAAATCTTTGACAAACTCAACAGAAACAGCACAAGAATCATTGGAGTCCCAGAGACCCAGGTAGATTTCCAGGAAGAATCAACTGTCAAAGACATCATAAAAGAGATATTCTCAGAGGTAAAGAATACATGCAATCAAATCCTACATGCCTAAAGAGTACCAGCTAAAGAGATCCTCTGTGAAGTTTCTGAGCTGTTGTTTATCCATGAAGATATATATTCTTCCTTCAAACCTGAATGTGAGTCGGGCTGGGTGCAGTATTCTTGCTGAGGCATTCATTTCATTCAGTCTTGTCACAATATCCCACCAATGTCTTCTAGCCTTGAGAGTTTCTTGTGACATGTCTGCTGTAAGTCTTAGGGATGCTCCTTTGAATGTAATTTTCCTTTTTGATCTTGCTGCTTTCAGTATTCTATCTCTATCTGTGGGATTTGTCATTGTAATTTTTGACAAAGGAGCAAGAAATCCTAAGTGGAGCAGGGAAAACCTTTTCAACAAGTGGTGCTGGCAGAACTGGTTAACCACTTGCAAAAAAGCGAACATAGACCCCCAGTTACCATCATGCACGAAGGTAAAATCCAAATGTATTAAAGACCTTGATATCAGACCTGATACCATAAGGTATTTAGAGCAACATGTCGGTAAAACACTCCATGACATTGAGACTAAAGGCATCTTCAATGAGGAAACTGCACTTTCCAAACAAGTGGAAGCAGAGGTCAACAGATGGGAATACATTAAGCTGAGAAGGTTCTGCACCTCAAAAGAAATAGTGCCCAGGATACAAGAGCCACCTACCGAGTGGGAGAAACTATTCACCCAGCACCCATCAGATAAGGGGCTAATATCCAAAATATACAGGGCACTGACAGAACTTTATAAGAAAAAAAAACATTTAATCCCATCAAAAAATGGGGAGAATAAATGAACAGACATTTGATAAAAAGAAATATAAATGGCCAAAAGGCACATGAAAAAATGCTCCTCATCACTAATCATCAGGGAGATGCAAATCAAAACAATGATGAGATACCATTTCACACCACAGAGATTGGCATACATCACAAAGAATGAGAATAATCAGTGCTGGCGGGGATGTGGAGAGAAAGGAACTCTTATCCACTGCTGGTGGAAATGCCGTCTAGTCCAACCTCTATGGAAAGCGATATGGAGATTCCTCCAAAATCTGGAAATTCAGATCTCATTTGACACAGCTATTCCACTCCTAGGGATATGTTCTAAGAACACAAGAATACAATACAAAAACCCCTCCCTCACACCTATATTCATTGCAGCACTATTTAAAATAGCCAGGCTCTGGAAAGAACCAAGACGCCTTTCAACAGATGAATGGCTAAAGAAACTGTGGTAAATATACACAATGGAATATTATGCAGCTGTCAGGAGAAATGAAGTCATGAAATTTTCCTATACATGGATTACATGGAATCTATCATGCTGAGTGAAATAAATCAGAAAGAGAGAGAGAGAGACACAGAATAGTCTTACTCATCTACGGGTTTTAAGAAAAATGAAAGTCATTTTTTGCAAGAATCCTCAGAGACAATGAGAGGAGGTCTGGATCTTCCAGCTCACTTTATGAAGCTCACCACAAAGAGTGGTTAGTGCAGTTACAGAAATAACTACACAGAGAACTACCATAAGCATGTGAATAAATGAGGGGACTGGAAAGCCTGTCTGGAGTAAGGTGGGGTGGGGTATGATAGAGGGAGATTTGGGACATTGGTGGTGGGAATGTTGCACTGGTGAAGGGGGGTGTTCTTTACATGACTGAAACCTAATCACAATCATATGTGTAATCAAGATGTTAAAATAAAGAAAAAATTAAAAAATAAGAAAATGTACCACAGACCTGGTAATCACATGCATAAAAACACACACATCATATACAGATGAGTGGCCTCTTCGTTTTTTTTTTTTTATCTGACTAATTTTCCTCTTCCCTCAAAAAACTTCTTTGATATTCCAGAAAAATAGTGGGTATTTGACTATGAAGCTATTGGGTGCTTTGCGAGAAAGATTCCCTAAAATCTGCTTGGATGAATGTATGAATAGTCCACTTCCAATGAGGAATTTCCTACCCATCTTTCCTTTCTCTTGGATATCTCTGACAAAGCCCCTTCCCTTCTTTTCTAAGGATTACACTTACCCTGTTTGACCATTTTCTCAGAGTAAATATTTCATTTTCATTCAAAACTTACATATATAGCTGTTGAGTATGGAGCTAGAAGAATGCTGATGATTACAAAAGCGCTTTTACTACCACTATTACTTAAATATTGTACACCGTTATCAATCAGAAAAGCCTCTCTCTGTTTAAATTCAATTTTGATAAATGCAATGGAATGTCCATGGCAGTCTTCCATTAGTGTGTAGATCTATTCAGCCAGCCAGGCTCAACTTCCATCCTCTATGTGAATTTGAGACCAGGTTCATTCCTCTCAGCTGAAGAGTCAGAGTAAATGAGTTTGAGACTGATGACCAGTGGCACATTATACCATTCCAAAAATGCTTATATAGGACCAGAAGAACTGAGATAAATACAGAATAACAGGGTCAGGGCTATAGCAGAAACTTATCCAGCAGGGAGTGAGGCAACAGGAAAAACACAATAACGATAAACACTGGGTCTTAGGAATGTTTCAAAAGCAATCCAATGGTTGATAAGTAATTTCCCTTATAATCAGAGATCTCTCTGAGAAAGGAAGGTTGTCCTAGGGTCAAGACTGAGAGTAACCACCAGTCATAAGGAGATGGCAACCATGAGAACCATTGAATTTATCGAAATTTAAAAAGTTACTGTTTAATTATAGCTTCTTAAATATCTTTGATTATGAGCATTCTTCTGTCCCAAACTAAAGAACCAAAAACTCTATATCAAATAGTTTGAGAGAAGAGTTAGATATTGGGGCTGAAGAGATAGCATGGTGGTAGGGTGTTTGCCTTGTATATGCTGGACCCGGGAAGGACCCGGTTGGATTCCCAGCATCCTATATGGTCACAGTCTGCCAGGGCTGATTTCTGAGAGCAGAGCCAGGATTAAACCCTGAGCATTGTTGGATGTGGCCCAAGAACCAATCAATAAATTAATAAATGAATAAAGTTAAAAACAAAACAAAATAAAACAAAAACAAAGAGATATCACTTTGCAGAAATTATTGCTGATTGCACTAAACAATCAGGAAGTTCATTTTTTCCAATTAATTTTATTTTAGAGAAAACAATGGAGAGAAAATTTAGAGACATAACATAGATATAACATGGACAAATGAGCCCAGTGGAAACTAGGGAATACTTCTACTCTTTTAGGGCCATCATTTTTAATCATGTTGTAAGAATAATTTCAGAGAGCAGTAGAAAAAAAAAATACCTCTTCTTACCAAGAATTTCTTCTTCTTGTAGGCTGATAATGATATAATCAAATATAAGTGATACAACACATCTAGATACCGTATTTGCCGGCATATAAGATGGGCGTATAAGACAAACCCCTAATTTTGCAGTTAAAACATAGGTTTAGGCCTATATTTGTTGTATCAGACAGAACGGTCCTGTGCTGCATGGGCTGCATGTGTTCCTGTGCTCATGTACCACAGTGAGCCAATCACAACAAGCAAAGGTTCAAAGGTTATACTGTAATAAACTTCCTCTCTGACTCTGGCCAATCTGAGCAGGCTTTTTACAGTGTAGATTCGGGTCCTTGTCTAATTTGCATGCATCAAAAGCCTGCTTGGATTGGCTGAGTTAGAGAGGCGGTCCAAGCAGCCTTGCAGTGATTGGTGCAGGATCAAGTTGGAAAATTCGTTTTGTGGCAAATTTCAGACAATTTTTGTTTAGCGGCATATTGAAACATTTTTCGGGATATACTCAGCGTATAAGAAGAGCCCCGATTTTCGGTTGACTTTATTTTTTGTTTCAATAGTCGTTTTATACGTCGGAAAATGTAGTTTAAAGGAGTTAAAAAGTGACAGAGAAGAGTGTCTGGGATTTGAATTTCTTTAGAAAAGCCTTGATGAGGCAGGAAAAAATGCTATGCTACCTTAAAACAGATACACCACCACAGGGGTGATCACTAAACCAGAAGCAGGAGACAAGCTTATGGAAAGGGGTCCTGAATCCCTAGGGAACAAATTAAAGTCAGAGTAGAAGCAGGGTAGGGAATAGGGAGGGAAATGTAATAAAAATTCATCTGTTTGCTTATGAATAAATCTTTTTCATATGAAAAATCTATGAAATATAGAGGAAAAAATTATGGTGAAAGAAAACAAGATTATTAGGTGACTGATGGAATAAGAAGAGCAGCTGAGGATTTGCTTGGGCAATGACCAGCATCCACTCTTGTACTCCTCTCAACTCCTACCACTCATTCCAGCTGCTGGTTATGTAGTAAACTGGGTTGAGGAGGAAGTGTGGTGCTAGGAGCAAAGTATCCTCGACACAAATAGCCCTTCAATCTCTCTAACAAAGCTGCTTAATTATCTTTGCAGTATCATTACTTGAATCTCATCTTTAGTTCTTGCAACTACAAAGTTGAAGACCAAAGGTGAGGATATGAATAGGAGAGATTACGTTCTAAATGATATCACGTTTTTTGGGATTTAGTGACTGTATTAGAAATAGAGACGTGATTTATTTTAGAAAAAGCAAACTATAGTAGGATAATAGTTTCTCTAGTCCTTCAACATTCATATTTGAGTAAATTGCTACTAATGCATTAGATTATTTATGCTAATATCTTACATAACATCTATAAAATAAAGGAATGTGTATTTACCTAGCTAGTGATGGCTAATATGAATAATCAAAATATTTATATTTTAATGTACAAGTCCTAAAGTCTTCATTGTGTTATAATTCAAAGATAAGACAAGATGTCTCATGAAAGATGCATAACTGTATTCTAAAAATCCCACTCATTAATCTCTCTTCTACCATCTACTGCTAGTTTGGAGCTTCTGATTTTGGTTGTATAGCTTGCACCGAAGTAATCAGTGAGAGAAAGAAAAAACAATGATGGTTGTGTTTGGGAGGCCTAAATTACAAATGTTATTCATTGCACATGACATATTTTATATTTTCTGACTACAATACATGGTATGAGCTCAGACAAGGAATATTATTTGGAATAAATTATCTTATAATTTCATAAAATAATGAATTGTTTAGAAAAGCCTCTATTAGATCAAATCTGGAACTAGCATTTAAATACTCCATAAAATAAATGAATATTTACATATGACAATAATGCATGTAAATGCATTCTTCAATTTCTACTTTTATATTTTGTATTTGTTCATAAATTTAGCCTTCACAATTATGGGAGATATTTCTTAATACTGAGTGCTATATAAGAATAATAACTGTGTGGAGTTGTAGCAATTGTATAGGTGGTAGAGCATTTGCTTTTCACAGGGAAGACCCCGGTTTTAATTCTGACATCTCATTGCCTTTTCCCTACCCATAATCCTAGAGTTCAGAACCAGGAGTAACCCCTTTGTACCAATGGTTGTATTCCCAAAGCATAAAAAGCAAAGTAACAACATCAATAAAAGAATAGTATTTATTATTTTTATGCCCTATAATAATTGGAGTGTTTAATATATTAGAATCTGACCTATAATTTTATGTCATGAATACAAAGAGGTTGAACAACAAACAATAAGTCAAGCATATTTTGTAAAACTCAATGATTCAATTAGTAGAGAAGAACACAAATCCTGCACCTTTTCTACGAACATCAGACAATAGCATGACAAAATATTCTTATGGCATGAGAATGCAGTGTTCCTAAAATGATACTGCTTTAAAAAATCTTCCATCTCAGCATCATATTTCAAGGGTGAGATTTTGGTCAACACAGAGATATCTATATAAATTTACTCCCAGGTAGGGCTAGGTCAGACTCTTAAAAGAGACACCTAGGGTTACCTCCTGATCCCCTGTGACAATTTAAGAACACAGGAAAAAATTAAGAGCGCTGCCGGCCTCACACTTCTGCATACGAACCCCATCACAAAACGAAGTAAGAATCACACTTCAAGTGTGGCAATGGGGAAACAACACAGGACAACAGCATGCATAGAGAATAAAGATGGCATCTCTGGTGACCCAAAAAATGTCAACCACCTAATTTATCTCTTAGATAAAGAGTTTAGAGTAGAAATATAGAGGGTGTTCATAGAATTCAAAGAAAGCATAGATCAATCTGAACAGACCACAATATAGAAATTAGAAAAACTCCAAACTGAAATAATGGAACTAAAAAATGCAGTAGAGGAAATGAAAAACTCAATGGAAAGCCTCTCCAATAGAGTAACAGCATCTGAAGACAAAATTAGTAAACTGGAAATTGAGTTGCATAATAACTCCATATAGAAGAAGAGATTGAAAAAGAAAACTCAAAGCAAATGACCAGACAATAAAAAATACTCAAATATTTTGAACAAATGAAAATATAAATGTTTGATAAATTCACCAGAAACAACAAAAGAATCATTGGAGTCCCAAAAACCCAGGAAAAAATCCCCAGGAAGAATGAACAGTCAAGAACATCATTACAGAGAAACTCCCAGAGATAAAGACTGCATGCAACAAATCCTGCATAGCAGAACACCAGCTAAAAGACATCCAAAGAAAAGAGCCCAAGACACATCATAGTACAATGATAAATCCCACAAATAAGGAAAGAATATTGAAAGCAGCAAGATCAAAAAGGGAAATTACATTCAAAGGAATATTCTTAAAATTTACAGCAGACATGTCAAAAGAAACTCTCAAGGCCAGAAGACAGTTGTGGGATACTGTGGACAGCACTGAATGAAATGGATGGTTCACTTAAAATACTGCACCCAGTTCGACTCACATTCAGGATTGAAGGAAGAATACATGCTTCAAGGATAAGCAACAGCTCAGAAACTTTACAGATACAAAACCAGCCTTAAAGAAAAAACTTAAAGGTCTACTTTAAGACAAGACATAACAACAGACACACAAAACCTATACACAAATATGACATTAAATCCTATGACAATCATCTCCCTCAATGTCAATGGACAAAATGCACCAATTAAGAGACACAGAGTACAGAAATGGATCAAAAAGATGAATCCAACCTTCTGCTGACTATAAGAAACACACCTGAATAGTCAAAACAAACATACTCAAAATCAAAGGCTGCAGGAAAAACATTCAAGCAAACAACACCCTTAAAAATACTGGGGTGGCCATAAAAATATCAGACAATCTCAGACAACACAAAGTTTCGACTAAGAAAAGTTGTAAAGGACAAAGATGGACAGTTTGTAGTATTCAAAGGATATGTGGAACAGGAAGAAATTGCACTACTAAACATTTACGCACCCAATAAGAGACCAGCAAGATATCTAACACAATTATTGACAAAAATTGAAAGAGGGCATGAATAACAACACAATAATTGTAAAAAATCTCAACACGGCCCTGTCAACACTTGACAGGTTAACCAGACTGAAACCCAATAAAAATATACTAGCCCTGAAAAGAGAAATGGAAGAAAGAGGACTAGTATATATATATATATATATATATATATATATATATATATATATATATATATATATATATATATATACTCCACCCAAAAAACCTGGATACACATTCTTTTAGAATGTACATGGGTCATTCTCCAGGATAGACCACATGCTGGCACATAAGACATACCTCCATAAAATCAAGAGGATAGAAATCTTGCAGGCTACCTTCACTGACCACAATGCTCTGAAATTAGTTGTGTACTACAAAGGGACACAGAAGAAAAACTTTAACAACTGGAAATTAAACAACCTACTACTGAACAACCAGTGGATTCAAGATAAAATTAAAGATGAAATTAAAACTTCCCTGGAAAGAAAAGACCATGAAGACACAAACTCTCAGTATCTATGCGACACAGCAAAAGCAGTATTGAGAAGAAAATTTATAGCTTTGCAAGCACACATCAGGAAGGAAGAAGGGGCATCTCTGAGCAGCTTAATGACACAGTCATAAAATAAGAAAATGATCAACAAAAGGAATCAAAAATGGGAAGACAGAAGGAAATAACAAAGATTAGAGCAGAAATCAATGAAGTGGAATGCCAAAAGCAATCCGAAAGATTAACAAAAGCAGAAGTTGGTTCTTTAAAAAAATAAAAAAGATTAAGAGACCATTGGCAAAACTCACAAAGAAAGTGAAAGAAACTTGATATGTCATATTAGAAACGAAAAGGGGGAGATCACTATAGTTATTGCAGAGATTCAAAGGGTAATCAGAGACTATTTTGAGAAACTCCGTGTCACTAAATATGAGAACCTGGAAGAAATGAATAAATTATTGGACTCTTATAACCTTCCATGTTTGAATAAGGAAAATGAGCCATATCTAAACACCCCATCACTATTGAGGAAATTACAACAGTAATCAAATGTCTTCCCCAAAACAAAAGCCCTAAAGATTCTACCAAAAAAACTTCTAGAAACAATAGATTAATATAGAAAGGTGGCAGGCTACAAAATTAACACACAGAAGTGAATGTCCTTTTTATACAACAATAATGATAGGAAGAAATGGACTTTAAGAAAACAACCCATTCACATTAGTGTCACACAAACTCAAATATCTTGGAGTCTTCTTGACTAAAGATGTGAAGGACCTATACAAAGAAAACTATAAAACTCTGCTCCAAGAAATGAGAGAGGACACATGGAAATGGAAACACATACCCTGCTCATGCATTGGCAGGATTAACATCATTAAAATGACAATGCTCCCCAAAGCATTGTACAGATTTAATGCAATCCCTCTAAAGATACCCATGACATTCTTTAAAGAAGTAGATCAAACACTTCTGAAATTCATTTGGAACAATAAACACCCTCAAATAGCTAAAGCAATCATTGGGAAAAGAAATATGGGAGGTATTACTTTCCCCAACTTTAAACTGTGTTACAAATAATAGGTATCTAGAACAAAATGAGGTAAAGCTCTCCATGACATTGAGACTAAAGGCATCTTTCAGAAGGAAATAACACTGTCCACACAAGTGGAAGCAGAGATAAACAGATGGGAATATATTAAGCTGAGAAACTTCTGCACCTCAAAGGAAATAGTGCTCAGGATACAAGAGCCACCCACTGAGTGGGAGAAACTATTCACCCAATATTCGTAAGACAAGGGACTAAAATCAAAAATATACAAGGTGCTGACAGAACTTACTAAGTAAAATCATATAACACCATAAAAATGGGAACAGTAGTAAACAGACATATCCTCAAAGAAGAAATACAAATGGCCAAAAAACACAGGAACAAATGCTTCACATCACTAATCATGAGTGAGATGCAAATAAAAAGAACTATGTGGTACCATTTCATGCCACAGAGATTGGTGCATGTCACAAAGAATGAGAACAAGCAGTGCTGGCGGGAATGTGGAGAGAAAGGGGCTCTTATTCACTGTGGGTTGCAATGCCATCTAGTCCAACCTTTATGGAAAGCTATATGGAAATTGAGCTCCCATATGATCCAGCTACACTACTCCTATGGTTATACCTAGGAACACAAAAATACAATACAAAAATCCCTACCTCACACCTATATTCAATGCAGTGCTATTTACATTAGACAGACTCTGGAAACAACCAAGATGCCCTTCATAGATGAATAGCTAAAGAAACTGTGGTACATAGACATGATAGAATAGTATGCAGCTGTCAGAAGTGATGATATCATGAAATTTTCCTATACATGGATGCACATGGAATCTATTATGCTGAGTGAAATAAGCCAGAGGAGAGAGATAGATGCAGAATAGCATCATCTATGTTTTTTTAAGAAAAGTAAAAGGTATTTTTGCAATAATTTTCAAAAACAAATGAGAGGAGCACTGGAAGGTCCAGCTCCAAGACATGAAGCTCACCACAAAGAGTGATGAGTGCAATTAGAGAAATAACTACACTGAGAACTACCATAACTGTGTGAATGAATGAGGGAAGTAGAAAGCCTGTCTAGAGTACAGTCCAGGGTGGGATGGGAGGAGGGAAACTTGAGATATTGATAATGGGAATTATGTACTAGTAAAGTGGGGTGTTCTTTACATGACTGAAACCCAACTACAATCATATTTGTAATCAAGGTGTTTAAATAATGGTATTTTAAAAAAGAAATTACTCCCAGCTCTGTGATTAGGGGTTGTTTGGACAGGCAGGCCTGGTGCACCTGCAGTGTCAGATACTGGAAAAGGTCAGCCCCATGCAAGGCTCCATTGATATGTGCACCATCTATCTGGATGGTGGCGTCCTTATTCCCTAAATGCTATTGTGAAAATGCCTTTATCCAACTTTATTCAGGTTGTTTTGTTTTTCATCTTTTCTTTTTGATTTCTAGTTTCACTGCATTGTAAAACATGCTACTTACAATATTTTATTTTTTAAATTAATATTTGGGCCACACCCAGTAACGCTCAGGGATTTTTCTTGGTTATGCGCTCAGAAATCGCTCCTGGCTTGGGGACCATATGGAACGCCGGAATGAAACCAAGGTCCGTCCTGGGTCAGCTGCGAGTAAGGCAAAAGCCCTACCAGCCCCAATATAATATTTCCTTCGGTAAATGTGTCTACAGTTTCTATACGGTCCATTATCAAGTATCTAGATATTTTTATTTCAGGATTTGTTTCTTTGCTTTGGTTTCATTTTGTGCCACACCTGTCACTGCTCAGGAGTTACTGACTCAGTGCCCAGGAAACAGCCCTGGTGGGTTCAGTGTCCCACACAATGGAATGCCAGGGATTCATCCTGTGTTGGCCAGATGCAAGGCAAATGTGTTATCTGCTATGGTATCGCTCTGGCCCAAAATCAGGATTATTTTTTTTTTGGAGAAATTAATGACATACAATACTGTAAAAGTTTCACGTGGCCAGTGCTTGAAAAATATTACTATGAAGGTATCACTTCAGAAAGCTACAATGGTGTTTGTTTTGAAATTTGCTGAGCAACAATAAATCTAGTATATATTTCAGTGTCAGACACTATTCAATATAAATATGCTATACACCTATTTCATTTTGGGGACATACAGCTAATTTAATAAGTCTAAATTAATTAGTAGATCAGAAGAGGACTGGATAAAAATATGAAAAAACCCATCTTTATCTTTCTGATATAAGAGACATTAAACATAGCAAAGTTTAAAATAAATAGAAAAATTTATACTGTGGAAACAGGTAGCTGGAAAGTACCAATGTGGTTATTTATATGAGGTGATATAGACTTGATGCAGGTGTTACAGGAGATAAAAATGAAAATTTACTAATGATTAAATAATCAATCTTTCAGGAAGAGCAGCCTAACTACATATGTATCTGATAACAATTTCAAATTATATCTAACTGAGAGGGTATGAACTCAAAAGATAAATATACCAACTCAGGCATAACTAAATGTTGTAATATTCTTTTCTGTAATATACAATTTGAACAACATCAACTGGCATGGCTTAACTGACATTTATCAAACATTATGTCTATGAACTGTAGGATACATATTATTTTCAAGAGAATATAACATATTAAAGAAGACAAACTATATTCTAGAATATAAAAATACTATAGCATTTATAAAAGTGAAACAACAGAAATGTGTCTTTAATATCCTCAAATATTTTCAGGAAGCTAAACAAAAATAAATAGCCAAGAACTGGGAAATAATAAATCATAGAAAAATATCAAAAAATAGTAAGGTCTCTAAGTTTATGTTCTAGTAACACTAAAATTCTATAGTTATGCAACTGTATCAAAAGTAAAATATTAAAGTCCTATTATATTTTTCTATCTTATAAAGCCAGTAAGAGGAAACTGAAACACAAAGTGCTATAGAAATAAATAAGAGGAATCACAGAATATAATGATATTAATAAAATTCTAATAAATTAAAAACTGCAAATAACAGATACTCATGAATGAAATCAAAGACATATTTTATCAGAATAGTAATATTGACAACCTCATAGAATGACTAAAGAAAATATGATATCAAAGAATATAAATTTAGCATCTTTGGTTTCTTCTTCAATTTTGCCATACTTTCATTAGATATTTAAACTCAGATTTTAACTAATTCTCATCTGGCTATAACCCTGAGAGTTGTCACATCAGATCTGACTAAAGTAGTTCTACTCTGCCCCTCACCTCTCAAAGTTGCTTACTCAGGACCAAGGGAGGCTTTTTCTCACAAAATCTAGGCTTGGCAGGTTAAATATTTATTTCTCATGTCCTTTAAAACCAAGCACATGGAACAACAGGAAATCAAATACTCTTCATAAGAGGGAGTCCTGATATTATTGCATCTTTAACGTTTCTATGCTTTATGTTCTAATGTTTTATTATAAAACTCTCTTTCTACTTCTGCAATTCTCCTCACTAGCTTCATTTGAGATTAATCACTACATTAGAGCTAAGTGAATGTTTTTATATTGCAGTTTTGATTCTAGCAGACAAAACTTGCCATTTCCTGATGAATGCTCAACCCAGTTCTATCGTACATGAAGGTGCAAAGAGAAATAAATTTTATGCAAACAGTGAACAGGGAGAATAACGAAGAGGTGAATTTTTCAAAATGATATTCTTTTTCAGATATCTAATCATGGAAAAAATGTGTCATAATATGGCAGCTATCCCTGAAAATTATAAAATCTGAAAAGGCAGAGATGTTCCTCACTTTGGAGTATTGCCTTGATATTGCAGAAAAACTAATGAAATGCTGTTGTTTCTGAACTCCAAATCTGTACAATATGTCACATAATTTGCTGCATGTTTCTGGAAGAAAAATGTCCCCAGGGATTGTTGATTTTCATGAGAAAATTGCAAACTAAATATTTTGGAGGAGATTGTTGCTTTACAGTCTTATTATTAGTAGGTAAGAAGTTACAACCAGGTTTCTCTGCATTCCTGAAATTGTGGCCTTGATCCCTCTACAGACAGATCTGCCTTTATGGAATACAAACAAGTTCAGACCATGGAGATAAATGCAGAGCTTTTGAGGTGGCGATTGGTTCTCTGAAGTTACATACCTTTATGAATATAATTTAACATAACTCATTTTTATTCAAGTGCATATATCTAAGCAATTAATTAATCAACATTCTGATGCTATAGTAATCAAAATGTATACAATTGTCTTGCCAAAATCATGAATAAGGTTTTCTCTATCTCCAGGACAAAGCAATTTAAATTTTATCTTCCCGGTTCCTCCAGGTTCTGGGACTTAGAAAAATGATGAATAAACCACTGGCAGGAGAGCCAGCGTGACAGTACTTTGCATCTGACTGACCTGGGTTCAATCCCGGGATCCACATGTGGTCCCTTGAATAATTCCCAAGAGCAAAGCAGAAAGTGAGCCCCTGAGTACTGCTGAGTGGCATTCCCCCATTACCCCAAATAAGTAGATAAAATAACTGTCATAATTTCTATGAATAAATTCAACATCTAGTTGGCTAGCTAGATACTTCTGCTTTCCCTCTATGTTCTCATTTAATTTGTGATGCTTTTCCTTGTTTCTAAGAATTTACTTTCTACTCAAGTCTCAGATAAGAACCCTTACTGGGTTTTTAATTTTTTTTCTCTCTGAATAATCTAACCTTCAAATTTCTTCACTTTCTTCTGATAAACTCTTCCAGTCATTCATTGTTTTCCTAGACACACTCATACAATGCCTGAGTATTAGACCTTGGGATCTCATTGCCATGTTTTACTCCAAAAATGGATTTCTTGGAATCTTTACAAACTTTCAGTCTAACAAATTCCCTTTGTTAGGGCACCTTCATTTTCTTCCCAGTCTTGTCCACTCAAAGCTCCCAATATGTTACTTTTTAAGTCTACACACTCAATTTATATTTCCATTTGTGTTCAAGCACAAATTCTACATGATTATGGAGTATTCTCAGGCGATCCCTGGATTATTTTTTATCTTTCTAGCTGACCTTTACTAAAATCTTTGAAGCTTTATTTTTTAATCATTCATTTCATTACATTTACTTGTCCTTTCCAAGAAAAGATCCAATCTCTTGTGTCCCATAACCTAAGGCACACATTTTATTTAGCACTACAATTACTCGTCCATATATAGGCAAGGAACAACTATGCACAAAGGGAGTGAATTGACAAAAGAAAAAGTTATTTCAGAGACTAATATCACACTCAAGCTCATTTGTCATTTTCTAAGGCACGGGTGGTCAATCATATATGTACAGAAAACATTTTTCTATAACTATTGTGACATGTTTTCATAAAAGAAAAAAATACAATGAAGTACCTATTTAAATACTTCATGTTTTGATGTTCTTCTCTGAGTGACCCAGTTTATTAAAATTATCTTTATTTAGGATTAAAACTAACATCTGTATAGATTTTAGAAACTAATGACAGAAATATAGGTTGATAGTAAGATGTTATATATCATATTTAGTACTAGTAATTGCCTATGGAACTATTTTTTTCAAAGAAGTTCTTTACATTGACCCTAAATCAAGGAAGTATTTAGAATTAAAACCTAACCATTTTCAAGGAAAGAATAATTCTAAAAACACTTTTATCCATATTTTCAAATAAAAATGTGTGGGTTTCACTAGCCAATAAGTACCACTAATTTATTTAAGCTAAATAATAAATGATAGGGACTAATAAAATGAATGATGAGTTTTATTTTAGAACTTGCTTTTTCACAGTTGGGATTCCTAACACATCAGAGTCAGTATCATTTGGAACTTTAAATCACAAGTAAGTGTCATAAGTCTATTATGGGCCTGATGTGGAGAACTCTCAATCTCTTTCTCAGGTCTTCACATGACTTGGATACACACAACAAAAGGAAAATAGCCAATTTTTAGAAAAGAGATAAGATTTAAGATGAGATATCTTTTATATGTGTCAATGGAATGAGCTATCAAAATAAAAATAAAATTCACATAATAAACTTTTCTTCAAATTTTATAAGATAATTCTAAAGTTATGGAATTAACTTATTTGGAAAATATAATTAGGCTCTTAGATAACTCTTTTCTGGGATCACACCCAATGGTTGTTGAGTGCTAACTCCTTGCTCTGTGATCAGGGAAACCTTATGAGAATCCAGGGATCAAACTTCAGATGGATACATACATGCAAGCATTATAACTACTGTATAAATTCTCCAGATCTTATTAAAAATTATATATTGTTATGTACAGACCTATAGGAACTATTTAATACTAAACAAGTTGAAAGAACACTTGGTTTAAATTAGTATTTGTGGAATTGACTTCTTTTTTTAATTATACCAAATTTTGGGGTAACTCTATAATATAGAATGGCTTTATTTGGGGCTGGATAAATAGAACAAAGATAGAAAATTACATTTTATCTTCTATCATTTAAGAATCAAAGTAAAATAAAAAAATTAAAAATCAATATATATTTATTCAATTATATGTTATACAATTTCAAAGAGTTGCTCATGCAGCGTGTTATTGCTTATTACTTTTTAACATATTTGCAACAGATATGAAGAAAAATATTAAATAATCATCATAACTATTTGATTTTAACCTATTTTAAGACTATTTGGTTAACGATTTAAATTGAATTTACTTTTACGAGGATGAGTTATATTATTAAAGTATTTTTTAAGACACAAGTGACTCTTAAAGTTTAAAAGAGTTTACTTTCTTAAAAGACTTGTAAAAGCACTACAAAATTCTTCTTTAATTTAGGAATTTAAATAATTTTACTAAATATTTATCAAAGCAGTTTCTTGCCATTTGTAGTAAGATTCCAATTTTGAGGAATTCTCAATAGGACCCTGCAAGTGCCCCATTGGAAAAGCAGTTGTGGGCCAGAAAGTTATAGTAATACAGACAGCAATAGTAATTCAGAGAGATAGGGCTGTCATTCTACCCAATTAACCCAAAGTCCTTGTGTATTTTTGAAATTGGCCCCCAAAACAATATAATAATAAAAATATAATAACAATAATAATAGTAATAATAAATTGATGGTGTACAAAAACCAGGTCTTAGAATAATAAAATAAGGATTACTTTTATTTTCATCAATTTTACAATAAAATGATATAAAAATGCATTACTCTAGTACCCACAATTAATTAGATCACTAGTAGAAGCACTCATGTTTCAAAATGGATTTATCAAAGAGAATTAAAGTCCATGACTCAAAGAGCAAACTTGCCATCGGGTTTTGAGTAAGTTTTTTTTTGGTTCTGTTTTTTTGGACACCACATGATGATGTTCAGGGGTTACTCCTGGCTATACACTCATGGCATGGGGGACCACATGGGATGCCGGGGGATCGAATTGCAGTCCATCCTAGGCTAGTGCTAGTAAGGCAGACTCCTTACTGCTCTGCACCCCGCTTTGGCCCCAGGTTTTGAGTAATTTTTAAAATATTCTGAAGCATATAGGTTTGCAAGATACCTGTACATTCAGAAAATGATGCTCTTTAAAATTCTGTTTGAAAGGATATTTTCTAGATGTCTCATCCAAAATCTTCTGACAGTCTTATATAAACAGAAAAGTGAGTAAGAAGTAACCGTGTGAGCATTGAGGCATAAATTTGTTTGTTTTTGTTTTTGGTTTTGGTTTTTGGTGGGGGATGCAAATGGTTTTATGTACACACCAGATGTCTCTGGACATAATTGAGTTTCTGACTGTAGGAGACAGGTGATGTACTGGCTCAGGAGTGTTCAGCTGGACAGCAAAATACCAAGCACACATAATGCTGGTTTGATTTTCGTGTGGAATGGCGGGATCATATGGGCAGAGGTTGCTCTAAGGGGTCTTTCCTCCAAAATTATAATAGAACCCCTTTCATCCCACAAACAATGTGTATCGGGATAGAGCTTAAATTTCCAGAATATGAAGGGTTCAATGGGCATTAGTAATTCCATTATGGTTGTGACTTGGTAGTACTTTGAAGAGTAGAGAAATTGCACTCTTAAACCCAAGCAGCTAATAAATTAATGCTAAATTAGTTTTTCTTTATCTTAGGCCACTCCCTGCTTTGCTCAGGGATTAATTATGGCAGTACTCAGTCTTTTTATGGGCTGCTGGAGATGAAACCCAGATTGGCCAAGTGACACTCAAGTACATGAAAACCCAGTCCCCATTATTTTTTTGTTTCTTTGAAATGTTCATTTTAAATCAAATTAAGTCAAATGATGTTTTGCTTAAACAGTGTTTCTTATACTGAAAAATGTTTCTCTAATGACTGCATACATTTTTTACAACTCACAAAAAAAATCTGCGCAGATTTTCCCAAAACATATTGTTTTCTGTTACTAAACATTTCAAATAACATCACATTATTGTATATTTCTATCTTATTTTGACCACCACAAGGCCAAAATTAGATTAAACAATTTTGAAGATTAGAATAAAAATGTCAAAAATTGCTTTTCATGGAAAATGAAAGTAATATTTTATTCTACCTTCTATGGCTGTATTACAGGAGAAAATTTGCATTTTACTGTAACTATACATTAGTCTATTTACTGGTTACCTGACTCTCCAATTATGGGAACTTATTAATCATAAATCAAATGAAGACATTCATTTAATTTTCCCTTTCTCCTCACTACCCAATTGCCTGGTCCAGAGACAGAGAGAAAAGCCAGCTCACTGTTCTGAGCAAGTAGGCTGCCTGTAACTCTGTCTGATCTGGCTGTAGTGCTCAGCAGGGAATAGATGTTCCTACCAACTTTCTGAAATATTAATACACCAAATTGTACTGAGGTTTCTGATAGCCAAAGACGGACTGCTCTGTGGTTTTCTGATTAGGGTTCTATTGGCCATTCCGAGAAGTCTGTGGCGCCTACATGGGTTAAGGCTAATGAGGTTTGGAAAGTCAGATAGCATCCTTGAAGGCGACTTGGAATCTCAAAGCTCCGTGCTGAATCACAGTGTGTGATAATGCTTGGCTAGAGACGTCTCCTTGTCCACCCATCCCAACTATATTAAGTGAAAAAATCGAGTTGTGGCTCTTGAAGACATATTCCTGGCTGCATGTTGACAGATATTCAGATGACACTTGCTGCTTCATCATTCTGCTAGATTCAGAATTTTAATCACACACAATATACTGTTGCTTCACTTACTATTTTTATTTTATTTTTATTTTGGGAGGGGGGTTTGGCCACACCTGGTGGTGCTCAGGGATTGCACCTGGCTCTGTGCTCAGAAATAGCTCGGGGTTGGGGGGACCATATGGGATGCCGGAATTCAAATTGGAGTCAGTCTGGGGTGTGCAAGGCAAATGTCCTACCACTCTATCGCTCCAGCCCCTAAAAACACTGTTTTTGATCACCCCCAAATGTCTCTTATAAACTGTTCCATATTTTCTTGATTTACAGAAACAAAATACTTTTTCAATAATAAATAATTTGTAAATAGTTCTAATAAAGAATCAATTTAGTTTAAATAAAACTAAGCACTTTAGAAGTAGTATTATCAATTTAAATGAAGATAACATATTTGATCTTGCTAGTAATGTGAATTTTTGAATCATAACACTAATTTAAAATATGAAACAGACTTATAGGAATATTTATATATTTAAATAACCTGAAAGCTAGTTTTAAGTAGAACCATTAATACTTGTAACATTTATAAATAATCCCAGTAACAAATTTTATAAATAACAATATATCCTAGAGTAAAATGTCCTCATTAGTTAAAATGGTGTATGCAGAGACTTCTATCCAAAGTTTTGCTTAGGAAATGTTTGAAGAAATGAAATTAAATGCCACAAAAGCTTCTCATTTCTTTATTTTCTGGACTTTAACAGGCCTGCTTTGCAAGCTTTTTACACAGTTATTTGAATGTTTATTTGCCCATTATCTGTTCATGAGTACTATTATTTAAAAATGGATAAGAATTAATTTAAACAGGTTTATGAGGTCTGCATGGACTACAGAGGTGAAAAATCTTTGGATCTCTCATCTTGCTCAGGTCATTAACCAACGTCTCAACAGAACACTTTTTAGAAAGAAAGGGAGATAGATGCGCTCTTCTTTCCTCTCCATTTATTTTTTATGGTTATTTATTCACAGCTGATGTGGGCAGACTGTGTGCAGAGAGAGAGCATGGGTAATTTACAACAGATGTACCCCTCAATTGGCAGGGATAGTCAAAGTGCTCGAAGGAATTTAGGAGAAAGTAGGTCACTGGAATGATAAACATTTTGAACATTTACTTCATAAAGGAAGCTAATATGTACTTATTCTCCTAGTGGAAGAAAAATTGGCTTCCAGGAGGATAAAGGAAGCAAGTTAAACAAAACCAAATTATGAAACTATCCTGGTTTCCACACCTCTATTGCTGCCAGTGGGAGATCGACTTCTCACCGCGCACACAGCAGCAGGAGTGTTTCTAATGAAAGACAAGATGCATGTGTTGACATACCATTAAATGACGGGCCTGTATCTCCCCCAGGATGTGGATTGTGGATTTCATGCAGGAGGAATGCAAGCTAACTACTTTTATCCCCTTTGTCTGTTTTTTTGTTTTGTTTTGTTTTGTTATTACTTAAATTTCTCATGCACATGAATGACTTTCTTTTTGCTATTTGAGTGTTTATTTCAAGTCATGCTTGGGCAACATTCAAATTGGCCCTCTAGTCTTGGCACTTTAAATTTGAGTACTTCCTCAAAGACCTTCACAACAATTTAATGAAAATGGAGTGGAATTCTCTTCCCCAAATTGAGTTGAATTTCCCTAGCCTATATTCAATACTTCCTGAGTACACTTCATGAGAATGCTCAACAGGAATTGATGAATTCCCTGTCTACAACAAGATCTAGAGTTTGACTTTTGACAGAAGGAAAAGTCTTTATCCTAACACTATAGATTAAGGGAACTGGTTAGAAGTTGAACAGAAGATGAACAGCCACAGGATCTCAGAAGCTCCTGGCTTTTGAGTTGTCTTTGACAAGGGTAGTGACCTAAGAGAAATACACTGTCCCTTGTTATCACCAAAAGCAGGTGTCCCATAGGTTTAAGAGGCCAACTTGTCATTTAAGTTCTCTGAAGTCCATTTTGCAAAGGGAATGTATGATCCACTGCTAAACACACTCCATACAATAATGTAATTGAGGTAACTTAGGCAGAAATGGAGTGCTCTGGGAATTGAGTCTTGTGCAGTGCTCCAGGAACAGATGATCTAAGGAGCTGACAAGAAAAGGAAAAAAGTGATTTTTCAGGTTTCCTTACATTATCAACAAGATAAGAATTACCAGGAGTGTCAGTGTCATTTCTAATGAAGAGAAGAACGTAAAGGTCATTTACATGGACATTGATGGGATTGGCCACCATCAGTTTTATTTTATTGAGACGGATGCTAGTTCATTTGTCTTAATTTGTCAATTATTGTCTAGAGGCATTTCTCCTCTTAGAAAATCAGCAGTGTGTTCTTAATCTAATTATGTTCTCAGTAAAGATTAGATAAATATTAACTATGTGAAAGCTAACAGTGAATTCCTAAACTCCTCTAGAGTCTTAATGAAACTTTGAGAACGTGAAAAATGATATGGTTCATATAAGACATCTATAATTACTAGCAAGAAACAGTTAATACTAATAAGTATCATTTAAGTTTTCAAATAAGTGATTCTAGTCTTTTAGCCACAGAAAGTTCATTTCTTGAATTAAGTTTTAATATGCTGATGAATTTAAAAATGTCAATTCTTACACTAACTATATATAATACATATGTATTATATAGAGAATGAACATATCCTATTTAATATGAACAGTTCCTAAAAAGAGAACAAGTGGTATCTGTTTTAAACAGCACCCAACATTCTATTTGGTACCTAAACTATTAGGAATATATTTTTTAAAGTAACATAAGATATTTTGCACCAACTACCCAAAACAATTGTACAAAGTGGAGGGGACTGCAGACATGGATCTTGCATGTTCAAAATCCAATATTTACTCAAGGACACGATTTACTTGTGTACATGTTGTTTATTTAGAGGCAAAAAGCATGAACCCTATTGAATCAGGCCAAATAGAACCTGAGACTCTTTACCCCCAACATTCCAAATTTGAAAGACCTTTTCCACAATGTTATCACAATATAATTAAAAAACCTTTTCATTCCCCTTCGCCTTTTAAACTATATATTGTTCTTTAACTGAAGCTCAAATGTATTATTGTTTACTAACTTTATTTTGTTATCATATTTAACAGTCAAATTAAAAAATAAGGAACACAACTGTGACTGAAAGTTATAGAATTACTGTAATTATGTTGCTTAAAGATATTAAAAAAGGGAAAAAAGTTAAAAATAATTATTTTCAAGTAGTATAAGGTTATTCTTTTCCCCTTTCATTCTTTACCATTGCATGCTAATGATTTTCTTCTTCCATAACTAGTGATTCTATTTTCTTCTCACATACTCCTATTATATGTTAATTAGTGTGCTTCAAAGTATGTTTAAACTTATAGAAAGTGTCCATGACATTATGTAATAATGTGTTCAATGTACTTCGATGTTACTCCATCTGATCTATTTTTGCAAGTTTTATTCATATTCATGCTACAAATATTTTCAGATGGCTCTCTTGATTTCTGAGATTTCAAACATAGATTATAGCCAATATATTATTTACTGTTTTCCAATAAAGTTGCTCCCAGGATTTTGCTCATAATACTTAATAACCATGATTAGTTAGAATAATATTTGATAATTCCTTTACTATAACTAGAGTGATGATTATATAACTTATTATTTTAGAATAACCATATGTACAGGTTGTGGCCTCATGAACAATAGAGAAATAGTACAGTAGTATGGCAATTACCTTGCATGCAGCCGACCCAAAACCAATGTTTTGATTCCCAGCATCCCATGTGGTCCCCCAAGCTTGCCAGGGACAATTTATGAGCACAGAGCTAAGAGTAAACCCAGATTATGACCCCAAAAACAATATATATATAAATAAATAAATAAAAAACAATAACTAGCCATGAAGTCACTAAATGTTTTTATGTGTATTATAAAGAATTTTATTTTATGTCTTCTCCCAACCATTATCTTCTTTCTGAATTTTACATTTCTACTAAATCACTGGGCATCAACTCAAGTAGCACTGCATTTCCGTGGAAATAGGTAAAATTTAAGGGGGTTTCAAATATTTGTGAGTGCACATATACATACATATGTTGACCTTTCTTTAAAGTCATAGTAAAAAGTATATACTTTGACAAAGGCCCCCTAATTAGTCAACAGTGAAGCTGGATATCATCAATGATAAGGAGGGGGATAGCATTTGCCTGGTGTGAACAGATTCCACTTGTCATTGGATGGGCAAACAATAAAACCTTAGGAGAAAACAAAAGAGATTTCTCAAGCGATTTAGATGCCTGGCTCAGATCCAGATATGGACAATCTGACTGGACTTTTGTTGTTATACATACAGTAGGGTTTATCAACTCCTGCTAACTTTTTTTGGGGGGGGGGCACACCTGGCAGTGCTCAGGAGTTACTCCTGGCTGTCTGCTCAGAAATAGCTCCTGGCAGGCATGGGGGACCATATGGGACACCAGGGTATGAACCAACCACATTTGGTCCTGGATCGGCTGCTTGCAGGGCAAACGCTGCTGTGCTATCTCTCCAGGCCCAACTCCTGCTAACTTGATTTTAATAGAAACTCCATTTTAAAGTACATTAAGTAAAAAAAAAAAGATTTTAAGGGCTAGGATAAGTCAAGATAACACTTGAAGAACTTTGAGTAGATCTGAGGTCCCATTCAGAAACCAATTTTATTTCTCTTCAAGACCACAAATCAATAAAATATGAAAACTGGGCATGGCTAAAATGGTTTTTTCTACTTTTGTTTGGGGTTTTATTAAAGGCAAAAAATGTCAACTACTCATTACTCCAAAAACAAGATATCTTTCTTTGCTACCACATAAGAAAATAAATGTGATAGCTTTACTTTTATTCCTTACCTCTAAATGAGAATTTTAATCAGGTTTATATGACTGCTAGTGTGAGGTCAAAACAAGCAATAGCATAGATTGATTGTCAATAAGTAATGTTAATTTAAAGGACAACAGTTACTAATCAGTATATAAAACATGTTAAATCCTTCCTGCATTTGGTTGTATGGTTTTGATTCTTTATAGTAAAAAGAAAAAGTACTTTCGAGCCTTGAAAATGACAAACTGAGGATTTAATTTCAATCATTGGAAAAATATCAAGCTCATTTTTGAATCAGTCAAACAGATAGATTGCAAAATTCATGTTTAAAAATTTCATATTATTTATTTTTGTTGTTTATTTCAATTAATGCATTTGCTCACTGATTCACTGAAGACACTGTCTATGAACGATGCACTGTACATGTGTCTGGATAAAGATAAAACCAAAATGCAATTTATTTAATGATGCTTTAAAATAAATCTAACTTCAAAACATTCTTGAACTTCCCTTTATGTCACAGAATTTTTCTCAACATTTTAGTATTTTCCAGATTTTTTCTATTGTAACATAGATGCAGGAAATTAAAGATTCTATTATCAAAGACATTGTAAAATGTTCTAGCTACCCACCATAAAGAGATAAAATGAGAAACATCTTTCCCAGAAACTCTTCAAATGCATCCAGCAATTCTAATAACACATTCTATTTTGTAGTTAACAAAAACATTAATTTAGCATTTCCTGAAGTCAAGCTTTCCAGAGCACTAACCCAAAAATATATCACTCAAAATCTGTCTTCAACAGGCAAATAAGTTTGTGACATGCTGTATATCATATATGCTTTCCTGCATTTTTATTAATCTGATTAAAATTTTGAAAGTCCTTAGAAGCTCTTCAAAGAGAAAATCTGTTAAAGTTGTGGAATGGATACTTGGTTGAGAGGAGTGGGACCTGATTAAATATAGTACACATTTTGACATGAGAGGCCTTTTTCTCTCAAAAGTGTCTGTCCAAACTCTTTAATAAATGTAACTTTGGACAAATTGTTAGCATGTTTTCCTTAACAAATAAACGTTTGTTTTTTCCCATAAAGAGACAGGAACTGAGAATAGAATATGTAAATGCCAGATGTGTTTTGCTTGTACAAACTCTTGACTGTGTCTTGCAGCATTCCCTATGACATGGGTACCTGATAAGAACAGTTAACTCAATATGAAGATGAATGATAAACAGTTACCCAACACCCAACGATGAAAGACTTTTATGACGAGAGCACCTGGAAACTTCCAACAAGTATAAGCTATGTTGCTGTGGTGTTTTCCCTCAGATCACACTCACTTTTTTCTACTAGTTCAACTCATATTCAAGTTTCTCCTAAGTATGTGATTCACTTCTTCTGAATATAACCATAATATCATCTATATTTTCCTTTATTATGATATGTCATGAGTCATATATTCATTTTACATTTTTCAGTTTCATTCCTTTTATATGCTAGAAGATATAGGAAGAAAATAATACTGGTTTAGTTTCTGCTGTTCATTTACTATTGTAATAAGAAGCCTTTATATTTTTGTCTCTATTTTTTTCCTTGTTGATAAGACTTCCATATTGCAATGTTTATCTCTCTATTATAAATATACCTTCGGGGGCCGGCGTGGTGGCATGAGGTAAGGTGCCTGCCTTGCCTGCGCTAGCCTAGGACTGACTGCGTTTTGATCCCCTGGTGTCCCATATGGTCCCCCAAGCCAAGAGCGATTTCTAAGCTCATAGCCAGGAGTAACCCCTGAGCATTACCGAGTGTGGCCCAAAAAATCAATCAATCAATCAATCAATAAACCTTCTTTAGATATCCTTTGATATCTAAATCTATTGATTCTCACTTTGTCCAAAATACTCCACTTTGAGGTTTCCTAGTTGTTGGAGTGTCAAAAGATTTGCAAATATTTGAAGGGGTAGAGTAATGTATCCACCACAGAATTTAAAAAATACATGGAAATGTCCCAGCTGGTAAGGTTGGAGAAATTTCACTGCACTTCTGTTACTTCTAATTCCTCATCTTCAGTCTATAAAGATGTCACTAAACACATCTTAAGCTTTTACTTTTCCCCCACATCTTTTTTTTTTTTTTTTTTTTTTTTTTTTGGTTTTTGGGCCACACCCGGTGACGCTCAGGGGTTACTCCTGGCTATGCGCTCAGAAGTCGCTCCTGGCTTGGGGGACCATATGGGACGCCGGGGGATCGAACCGCGGTCCGTCTCCTAGGCTAGCGCAGGTAAGGCAGGCACCTTACCTCGAGCGCCACCGCCCGGCCCCTCCCCCACATCTTGAAAGGGAGAAAAAGCAAAAGTATAGTCTGATATCAGCCTCATTTCCACAAAGGCAGTTTTCTAATGGGCAGAACCAAATGTTTTCTTTCTAGGCATTTATAATCTGACAATGCTGAGATCAAAGAAAAAAAAAAGATATCAACTTTCTTTTGTCAGAATCTACACAATCCATACACCATGAAAGTTTATCATGTTCTAACAGCTTCAAAAATATAGTTAGCTCAAGAAAAATGAATCCATTGAAGATAAAGCCATGTGCTTTTCATCATCCCAGTTATATCCACAGAATAACCTTTTTAGCTCTTCAATATAAATGACTGATAATATATGAGCTCTAAAAGTTGCATAATTTAAGCTACCACTTCTTAAACAGAATCTGTCAATGAATCTGTAATATAATAAAGTCCAACATTTTCTTTAACATTCTTTTGTTCTTTCTTTTTTACTTTTCTTCTTCTTTCTCTTTCTTTCTTTCTTTCTTTCTTTCTTTCTTTCTTTCTTTCTTTCTTTCTTTCTTTCTTTCTTTCTTTCTTTCTTTCTTTCCTTCCTTCTTTCTTTTTCTTTCTTTTTCTTTCTTTTCTCTTTCTTTTTCCTCCCTCCCTCCTTTCTTTCTTTCTTTCTTTCTTTCTTTCTTTCTATTCTTTCTTTCTTTCTTTCTTTCTTTCTTTCTTTCTTCTTTCTTTCCTTTCTTTCTTTCTTTCTTTCTTTCTTTCTTTCTTTCTTTCTTTTTTCTTTCTTTCTTTCCTTTCTTTCTTTCTTTCTTTCTTTTCTTTTTTGGTTTTTTGGGCCACACCCGTTTGACGCTCAGGGGTTACTCCTGGCTATGTGCTCAGAAATCGCCCCTGGCTTGGGGGGACCATATGGGACGCCGGGGGATCGAACCGCGGTCCTTCCTTGGCTAGCGCTTGCAAGGCAGACACCTTACCTCCAGCGCCACCTACCCGGCCCCTCTTTCTTTCTTTTCTTTCTTTCTTTCTTTCTTTCTTTCTTTCTTTACTTTCTTTCTTTCTTTCTTTCCTTTCTTTCTTTCTTTCTTTCTTTCTTTCTATCTTTCTTTCTTTCTTTCTTTCTTTCATTCTTTCTTTCTTTCTTTCTTTCTTTCTTTCTTTCTTTCTTTCTTTCTTCCTTCCTTCCTCCTTCCTTCCTTCTTCCTTCCTTCCTTCCTTCCTTCCTTCTTCCTTCCTTCCTTCCTTCCATCCTTCCTTCCTTCCTTCTCCTTCCTTCCTTCCTTCCTTCCTTCCTTCCTTCCTTCCTTCCTTCCTTCCTTCCTTCCTTCCTTCCTTCCTTCCTTCCTTCCTTCCTTTCTTTCTTTCTTTCTTTCTTTCTTTCTTTCTTTCTTTCTTTCTTTCTCTCTTTCTTTCTTTCTCCCTTTCTTTTTCTTTCCTTTTTCTGTTCTCTTTCTTTCTTGACTTTGGACTAGAGCCAGCAGTGCCAAGGACTTACTTCTGGCTCTGTTCCCAGGGGTCATTTCTAAACATGTGTCAAATGTGGTGCCAGGAACTGCTGGTGCTTGACCATAGGCAAGGCAAACACATTCACACTTGTTTTTCTTTCTCTGTCTCTATTTCTATCTCTCTCTGACCTCAAAATTTGCTTTTGAAAAAGAGTCTAAGAAATAGCTCAAATCTGGAGCAAATATTGGGGTTTATCCTAGTAGATCATTGTTTCCCAAACATGACTGGATGTGAACCCTGGACTGAGTCAATAACCCCTAAACACAGTGAATGTGATTTCCCAACCCACCATATTCAAAAATTGAAAACATTGAGAGCAATAAAATAAATATAAAAATGTACTTGCCACACTCCATGAGAAAGAAATAAAATCACAAACATCTATAGTGGCAGACGCCACATTGGTAGGGGAATGAAATGACTTCATGGGATAAGACATACTGTTTTAGGTCAGGAAGAGTAGACACTGCAAGCAGTAAGAGTGAAGAGTAGAGCTATGTATGGTTAGAAACCCCAGTGGGACCCAGTGGGTCATGAAAATAACTCTGCATAATATATTAGTCATAATGGTACATTAATCACAACAAAGTGTATGCTTACCCTTATTCAAAGAAAAGACTGTAAAATCAAAGCATGCCTTTGCATGATAGGATGATTACCAAGAACAAAGTTAGTATCCTTCCATAATAGGATGGGAGCTTGTGATGAAGAGAGGATTAGAAGATTATAAGAATCGACTCCATTGCTCACAGTAGAAAGCTTTCACGAGCAGAATTGTGCTACTAAAACTGTGGAAAAAAAAATCTTGGTAAAATTGGCTGAAATGTTGCCTAGAGAATTTGAAGAAGGAAGATATATTAAGCACATATTTTTTCTTTCTTAAAGTATATGTGTTTGATTCACCTTTGTAATAAAACCTGGAGACTCTTTGAAGCCATGGTTGCAAAAGTCTTATCTTTAGTTAGAAACATGTTTGGATGCTGCAACAGTAAAGAGAAAATAAAAAGAAAGACAATGGGGCTAAAGATGCACTTTCAGCACTTACCTGTGAAGGCAGAAGAGAATCACTGTTGTACCAAGGAAAAAGACATAGCCTCAATACCATCAAGAATAATAGTTTCACATGGAGGATAACTGAAAAATGGGGGGGGGGGGATTATAGCCAGGAACAAGAATGAAGAACTTCTTTGTTTTGATTTTTGGTTTTGGAACCACACCCAGTGCTCAGGGGTTACTCCTGACTCTGCACTTAGTGGTCATTCCTGGCAGCTTGAGGGACCATATGAGATACCAGGGATGGAACCCGAGTCCATCCCTGGTCTGCTGCATGCAAGAAAAATGCCCTACCACTGTGCTATTGCTCCAGCCCTAAACAATTCTCTTTCTTGTGGATTAAGTTACCAGAAGAGATCTGTGCTTTATTAAATTGATGGAGCTAGAGATATCACTGGGAAAAACAGAGGTTAATATTTTAGGAAACTCAATACAAGATATTGAACCCCTGAACCTGGAAGTTCCAACTATTTGGCAGACCCGGGATATTGAGGATTTCACCTCATTTGCTTTCCATCACTCAGGGTTCACTGCCTTTCCTTTTGTTTCCATTTTAAAAATATGAAGATTACCTGATAACCCATATGGGAGTAATACACATAGTCAGATAGAGAAAGAAATACTCAAAGAATGAAAAAGAGAGGCAGAGACAGAAAGTCAAAGAAAGACAGAGAAACAGAAAATGAAAAAAAAAGATAATTCAAGGTTTAAGTCTTTAACTCCAATAACTATGAAATTATGGGGAAGATGAGGAGAGACTGCAAAACCTCCTAATCTACACTAATGTGAATTTTTAGCTACCCACAAATAATCTTTACTCCTCTCTTAAAAACTAATTTTTACAGAAACATATTTACCAATTTTTTGGTTTTCTAGTCTTGATTCTGACTTATAAATATAAAGCTTTTATATAAAATTAGCCATGCTTTGAATTGTGAAGTGTTTATATTTCATATGTACAGAATTTTTGTTTATATTTGAAACACCTGGTAAAATACACTTGACATTCTTTAGAATTCCCACCTATTCATTTTCTTTTCTTTTCCTATTTTTTTTTTTGTTTCTGGTAGTGGGGGCTACACCCAGCAGCACTCAGGGGTTACTCCTGGCTCTGCACTCAGAAATTGCCTCTGGCAGGCCAGGTGGGATTTGAACCAGTATCTATCCTATGTTGGCCACATGCAAGGCAAGTGCCCTGCCACTGTGCTATTGCTCCAGCTCCACCTATTCATTTCCTTCAGATGTCTTTATTTCCTAGTATACTTACTATTTGTTGACATATTTTTCTTTACCAACATTTGGGTTAAAACAAGGTTCATTAGAAACACTTTATTTAAACACGTCACACTATTTTTTTATTTTAAATAGAGCAATTTTGTTTTTCAATAAGAATATGGGTACATTATATTTAGATGAGAATTCTGGATTGAGGAAAACATTATTTAAAAACTCTAGAGGGGCTAGAGAGCTAGTATAGGGATTTATGCACTTGCTTGCATGTGGACAACCCTATTTCTTTATCAGTATTTTATAGTCCCCCCAAACTATAATTTTTTCAGGAATAATTCCTGAAAAAAGGATCAGGCCTAACTTATGAGTTCCAGAACATGGCTCCCCAAATAGCAACAAAATACAATAGCAATTTAATGCTAAAAATAATATGAATGTTTTAATTTTCCTACACAATCCGGACTTTGGATAGAAACAATTGGTTACAGAAATGATAATGTCTTTTTGAAAATCCTGTCATGTGCCTCCGACTTTCTCTATCTACACCCAGTCGAAAAAGCTGGATTTTTATCTTCATGTTTTACATTTAAAATGGCAATAAGACCTAGAACCTTCCATTTGTTTCTCTACAGCTCATTTTAATAGACTATGTGATTTTTTACCTTTTCCTACAAAGAGGTTTGCTTACATTTGGTGAAAACAACCAAGATAGTCACAACAAAACCACTAATTTTCCAGAGGGAACATGACATTCAATATGCCAACATTTTACTCTGGTTTTCTTGCACTTGTGATGTTATTTGTTCCATTATTTTGCATCCCTCTTTTACCATATTGGCCCTTTGATACTTTCCCTCCATATGCATGGAACAAAATGAAGCATGGATAATCAGTGCTGAGATATTTTGAGTAAATGAATATCACAATCTGAGAAAATGAATCTGCCTCTAATTCAAAAACCTTGTATTTACCATTAGCATAAAGTAAACCATGTGTGTATGCATAGTTTTACATATTTACTCCATTACCAGGTAAGCAATAAGCTTCGTCTTGTGTGACTAAGAGGAAGATTGGTGAAATTTTCAGTTAGCATTTATTTGTGCTGGATTTCACAATGGTTTTGTTGAGAAAAATATAATATGGTGGAAGCTACAGTACAGAAGGTAAGTTGCATGCAGCCAGCCAGGTTTGATTCCTAGCATGCCCTGTTCCCCCTGAACTCCATCAGGAGTAATTGCTGAGTACAGACCCAAGGGTTACTGTGGAACTACCTGCAAACAAAAATAAAGCAGAACAAAACAGTTCAACCATTATATGTGTGGACAACTTCTTGGTAGGCGGGAGCATTAAGAACTGGTATTCTCTTCACATATCAACTTCTTTCCTTATAATACAACCCCAAGCCCCCCCAAAATTAAACTCAACCACCCCATTGATATTTTACATTCTGCCCAAATCCTAGTTAGCATGTATGGTTGGTTGTTCCAGCTCCAAGAAATAGGGCGTACACACTAGCACAGAGCTGGGCAGAGCTCCTGGTCCCATGAAATGGGGCCCAACATCCCACATTATCTCCTAAAGGCTGTGCCATGCTGTCTTGTCTGGACAATATTATCAAGCCCGCATATTCAAGTGCAAGTTTCTGAGTATGTGTGGAGATGAAGTAGAAAATCGATATATAAGTTCAGGTTATGAGGAATAAAATGGAAATCTTTTTATGGTGCCAAAATATCAATTTTCTTACATAAACTGTCTTCTGCTTTCTGGTTTCACGACAGAAGTGAAAGATGGTTGGGAACAAACTTGGCTACAGGGAATCTGAGAATGTCCTTGTAAAAAAGGTAAAGGAAAAAACATCAAGTCAAAGAAATAGTAACAAATGCTCAGAAACTAGTACATGGGTTGGATAAAAGCAAGTTCTAGAAAAGAAACTAAGTTAGAAATAGTCAAGTGTCAATAAAAGTTCTATTGTATATCCAAATTTTGAATGCAACTGCTTATCATCTTAAAATTTTGTTCTTTTAAAATTATTATTTTTGAACAATATTCAAACTTAACATAGTTATCAACAGAGAGCTTGGTGCCGTACAAGGCATAGTTCTGGGGAGGAAATCATTGGGTCATTGAGTTTACAATTCAAGTTAATACAATGGTTTGATGCTTCAGTGAGTGCAGTATACCTAAGAGGCAAGTGAACTCTATCAGCACCTATGTGCCATTTACTGTATCAGAAATGGAACCCCAGTGCTCTGGAAAAAAGATGCTTGACTCGCACAGTGATCAAAAACTAATTTCCTCACAGTAGGATTGTGTAATGATTGTGGCAATTTCATCTTTACTTTATTTTATTAAGTGTGCCTACACACACAACTACCATTTCTATGCCTGGGAGCAAAGACACAATAAAAATAAATATGCATGCATACACAATATATGACTGCTAGAAATACTTAGAAAAGATTCAAATTTAGTGCTTTTTAAATCTTATTTATATTTTAGTATTAGAAAAACTCATCAGGTATATTAAAGATATTTTAGATGGCTTCTTGATATAAGCAAATAACTTGAAGGTCAATTCTAAAAACAAAACTGATATTGAACTAAATTACAATCTATACAAAAGTGATATATTTCTCTATTTGACTTCTATAATTTACTTTTATTCAATATGTTGTCAGCCAGAAATGAAGTACACCTAATAAATATAGACTGCCTTTGAATATTTTTAGATAAAATTTTTCTTTAACTTTGGTTCCCTTGAATATTTCACACAAATAAACCATTTCTCACAGTATTTACAAATACTGAATTGAATAACAAATTAATTACCATATGTGGGTTGTTCCTCCAGAATTTAAATGGGGTATACTGTAATGAATGCACAATTAAAATCTTTGCAAAATGTTATCATCTGTAATGTTTTCTATTTAACCTGTACAATACTAAAGGTGAATGGGCTAACTTTATCTAAGTTAAGTATGACTTTCTAAAATCGATTGGCATGTGGAATGATGCTGGGTATATAAAATGCTGCTGAATTTACTCTTTTTTTAACAGTCTGCATGTATAAGAGTGCATTTCATACACCACAATTAAGTCATGTGTCTCCTATATATTCACACACTTCATTTTCCTAAGAAGCCTGTTTAGTCAATGTCCTAGCTAACATAAATTCATATAGCTGAGTTGTCCATAAAAAATATTAGCTTTCGGGGGGCCAGAAAGATAGCATGGAGGTAAGGCGTTTGCCTATCAAGCAGAAGGACAGTGGTTTGAATCCCAGCCTCCCATATGGTCCCCTGTGTATGCCAGGGGTAATTTCTGAGCATATAGTTAGGAGTAATCCCTGAGTGCTGCCAGGTGTGACCCAAAAAACAAAAAAAAAAATTGCTTTCTCTCTTGCTTCCTTATTTATCACTGCAGTTATCCTGTTATAGTTCTTAATATATTAAGATGCTTTAAAAGTATGTTTTTAGCAAACACATATTAATATAATGCTAAAATGTATGTATATATCTCTATATCCAAACTGCATAAGACCTCTAGTGTCATGTAAAACAATAAAATAATAAAACCAACTTCAAATATATAATTATAATAAATGCTAAATAATTAAGTAATTTAATCAATTATTTCTATCAGTATATACATATAATTCTCACATGGTTTATATAGAGGTATGGATAATATTCAGTAAGAAAATGTTTGTGATTTTATATGCTATTATGATTATCATATATATATTGATAAAAATTGATACTGTACTATATGTTTTCTCAAATTAGTTTTATTCTGCTTTCAAAGGCTATTAAGAATATGATTCTGGTATATACTTACCTTTCCAGTAGATGGTAGTACAGATGTTCATAAGAGAAAATTCTGTTACATATATTGTAAAAAGAAATGCATTTTCCAATAGATACATAGTATAATAAAATTAAGATTATGTATTAATATTTTATATGCCATGAACAATAGAAGAATTATAGGAAACTATATTATTTAAAAAGCTAACATTTTATAATGGCATATCTATGTACACTGCTTCTAATTAAAATAAACATCAAAATAAATAAGAACACCAATTCTAGTTCTTATTTACATGTATAAACCTACAAGTGTAAGCACATTTAATATGAATATAAGCTCCAGTGTGGATTTTTAATCTTCTGTCAAATTTGGTATTTTATAATAGGCTCAGTATCAGATTCATTACATATCTCTAATATTTACTCATTGTTCATAAAACAAAAATACAATGTAGTATTTTAACATGTAGACTGTTAAAAAGAGTAAGTTTTGCAACATTTTGCGTCATTTACATACATACCCAGCATCATTCTACTTACCAATCGATTTTAGAAAGTCATACTTAACTAAGACAAAGTTAGCCATTCACCTTTATTATTGCACAGGATAAATAGCAAACATTCAGATGATGATGTTTTGCAAAAATTTTAATTGTGCATTCATTACAGTATACCCCATTCAACTTTCGGGGGGAAACAACCCACATCAGTATTTGTAAATACTATTAGAAATGGTTTGCTTTGTGTGAAATAGTCAAGAAAACCAAAGTTAAGGGAATATGTTTTTCCAATATTAATATTAGTGATTTAAATATACATTCTAAGTCAGTGACTTGGGAAATATACTAAGAAATAAGTATGAGTAGTCACTCAGAGCAGTACTTGAAATAATTCTATAAATGTATAAAGTTAGATTTTCTGGGCTTCAGAAAAAGAACAAGGTCTTTATGATCCCATTAACTTACTTCCAGAGCCCCATTTTTATAGGGCCTTTAGTGAAACTTAAGGCATTTAAACAAATAAAAAAGTGAAGAGAATAGAGGATGAAAAATTCTCTTTTAAAATCATTAATTAATAACAATTCTATTCGGGCCCGGAGAGATAGCACAGCAGCGTTTGCCTTGCAAGCAGCCGATCCAGGACCAAAGGTGGTTGGCTCGAATCCCGGTGTCCTATATGGTCCCCCGTGCCTGCCAGGAGCTATTTCTGAGCAGACAGCCAGGAGTAACCCCTGAGCAACACTGGGTGTGGCCCAAAAGCAAAACAAAACAAAACAAAACAAAAAACAATTCGATTCATAACACTGAATTAAATAAAGTGATGCCTTCGACACAAATAAATTTTAATCTATCTTCATAGGATCACTCTTACACCACCAAACCTTCCATAGGACCCTTTTACTTTGAATTTATCACTTGTTCATTAATGCTTTTAAACATTAAATCTGCTTTAGAACACTGCATTTGTTTTCAGCATATAACAAGGAAAGACAAAATGCACACATACAAGGCACTCAAACACTTATAAATATCAGCATTATGAAAATGTTTGATCACAATGTTCATTTGTAGTCCAAACAACATAGAATAACCCTATTACCAATTTTCTCTCTCATTTTAATTTTACAAGAAAGATAATTCCACTTCTACTGGAATTCAACTCTTCACAAACCTACAGTTACTAATATCAGAATAGTGTTTTAGTCTGCCAAGTGCAAATTATTCTGCATACTAGCTGTGCCTCTTTTTTATCTCCAAATCAATTTTTTTTCACTTCTGCCTACATTTATAGATAAATCTATTTTATCTAAACAAAATGTTTTCATGGTCATTTGGAAAGTTTTCTCATATTTTAGTTTTTGTCTCCGTAGCTAAATTTGATCATGAAAGAAAATCTGTAATATTTTAATTCAAAGCTAGGTAGGTATAATAATTTATCCTTATAATCTGAATTTCCTGACAAAGAATAAATGGATTAAAATGCTAACTGTACTTACAGTAAACTACTAGCAAAGGACATTAAATAATTGTATTCTACAATGTATAACAATGATTTATTTAAAATAAAATGTTGCTCAATATCTACATTGAAATAATTTAATATATTCATCATAGTTAAAAGAGACAAATGTTTCTTTTTTATAAAGTGAGTGTAAATTTTCTTTTAAAACTGGAAAAGATACAACCTTATCCTATGAATCATTTCCCACTTTAAAATTGGTTATTCAAAAATATGAGCTATAATTCTTGAAGGAATAAATGTCTTATTTAAACAGCCTGTTTCTGAAGATAGTGAGAATTCCTCTAAGATCAGTTTAGACCCAAGATTATAGTGTTTGCCTTCAGAATTTCCACATCTCTCTGCTTTTAGTTTATGACTATGCCATGTTCCTCTCAATGAATAAATGAAGCCTTAGTTACAAAACAGTTTTTGTGAAATATAATTTTAAAAAATCAGGGCCAGAGAAATAAAAGAATGACAGGGTATTTGCCTTACATGCAGTTTACAATGGTTCAATGCCCTGAACCTCATATGGGTCTCTCTCCCAAGCCACACCAGGAATGATCCCTGGACATAGAGTCAACGGTAAGTCTTGAACTTCACTGGGTAAGAAATAAACAAAAATTAAATAGTTTCAACACTTAGAAGTTTTGCATTTTGAAAAAAAAATAAATTCTGAAATTTGCATGTGCTGGAGCTATACGAAAATGTTCAATAGTATGTTAAAATACCTCTTCTTTTGTGCACCAGCTAGATGAGTAAGGAAAAGAGTGTTGTAAGACAATAGACCTGGGTATGACCTACCATATAGCATATGCAAATACTAAACTCCCATTAGGCAATAAGATACATGAAAAATATTAATTGAGTTTTTCTACATTTGAATGTGGGCATTTGTCAAACTGATTCCCACAGCAGCAAGAGCTGTTACTCACTGCTTGTATGTATTATTTAAAAACAACTTTAAAGGACAACTTAAATTTAACTTATTATTTAAAAACAACTTAAAGAAAAAATAAGAAAATTAATAAAAATAAATCTTAGTATTTAAGAAATTAGAAATATCCTTGGCCTAAAAAAGGGGGATGTTTTTACCCATGAAGCAGATTGTCACAAGACCAAATATAGACTCAGGGATAATTCCAAGGTCTTTCTTTATGGTTCCAGTAAAAGTTCTACTCAGTTGTGGTTGTCACAGTCAGTTTTCTGTAATTAGAGATCTTGGTTTTGCACAGATCCTAAGTTGAAGCTGGGGTATCACTGAGCATCTTCTGATTTCATCTCACTTTAGGTGGCTAGGCAGGCAAATCTACCTTTAGAGCAAGTTTTTACTGTTTTTTTTTTTTTATCAGAGTATCATATGAAACTACCCTGGAGTAAGTTGGTGCCAGGGAGACATTAGGATCTTCCCCAGGGAAAGTTTGATTCCTGGTGCTTCTGCAGAAAACCATGCCACTTCCAAGAATGGGATTTGAGGTTTGGGGTTGGGTGATCTATGTTCAGTCAATTGAAGTCTAAGTCAAGTCCCCATGACAAATGTTCAGGGTGAAAGGCACCCCTGCACTATAAAATTTATGGGCTTTTAATCCTATTAAATAAAAACTTATTTCCATATGTAGTATTTCCCCATTTTAGTGTGCCAATGCAAAAGGAACAATGCTATATATGATACTATTTGTGCATATGGGAGTAAAAATAACAAGCTAAACAATCTCTATGAAGTGGTTCTAACCTGAACTCATATTTCAAGCAAGTCTTTTCTACTAAACTTTATTACTAAGCACGACAAAAAACAGGGATGCGGAAGCTACTTCTACATATAAAAATAAACATTAAGAATTATAACTATTAAGAAACTGCACCTAAAAAAACATACTAAGGATATATATGACCTTTTAAGTCATTTGAGGTAGTCTGTGAGTGGGATAAAATCCAGAGTACACTTTCATCCCACACCATGATCTTGTAGAATCTGAGAAATAGTTCACAGAAGTCAGATATCAGGTAGTGTTTTTGAGCTTCTAAAGATTGTCCATCAGTCTATGCTCTTCCCTGTGACTGATTTAGATTGTGCCAATATGCATTTAGAGAGAGACTGGATCTAGGAGAAGAGAGAAAAGTAGACTTCCTATTTCCAATTTTTTTTGCTGCATGTTCCAAAAGAAATCTTCAACATTTGTTCATTGCCTCTTTTGGTCATTTCTGGAATCTGGAGCCTAAGCTCTGCAAGATGATTTCTTTATGCCCAGAAATATGATAAAGTCAGTTTTCTTCCTCCATATTGCTTAGTCTTTGAACTGGTCAATAACCCCATGAATCACTTGTGGTATAGCTCATACAATTCTGGTCTTTTGTTCCATAACAATTGCAGAAAATATTTCCTTAAATATTTACTATGTATTTAATTCCCTATCAGGGGTCCTCAAACTTTTTAAACAGGGGCCAGTTCACTGTCCTTCAGACTGTTGGAGGGCCAGATTATAGTAAAAACAAAAATTATGAACAAATTTCTATGCACACTGCATATATCTTATTTAGAAGTGAAGAAACAAAATGGGAATAAATACAATATGTGGCCCGCGGGCTGTAGTTTGAAGACCCCTGCATGATAGAGTAACTAGTACATGCGTTTCAATTTTTTAAAGTATGCTCATCTGAAACACAGAGATAAATGATTGCCAGAAGTTAAATCAAATCTTTTTTTTACCAGAACTCAGTTTTCTTCTGTTTTGTTTTACTTTCTGCATAATGATGTCAGTGTTGATTATAATAATAAAGTTTTGATTTGCAAGTCCAAATTCAGTTTTAAGTGCATGTATCATCAGTGTTTCCAAGAACTTGCTTCTTTTTATGTTTGTGTTCTTTATGATCTGTTTTTACATTTTATCAATGAAGATTGAATCTTGGTATATTTTCTTAAACAGAATATACAATGTGCATATTAAAAGGCAAACCAAATAGATCCAGGACATGTCTCATTGGTTGGAACAACAGACTTTGCCTGCTCCAGGACCCAATTATGAACCCCGACACTGAGGCTGGCAAGGTTTCATGGTCAATATCAACAAACTTCTCCATCTTAGAGTCCTCAGGTTCTAATATAATGATATGTAAATATATGTACATATATTCATAAATAAAGTTAATATATACACATATACACATATGCATATACAATGTAAGCTAAGATAGTATTTTACAGCCTGGTGAGATGGTACAGCTGGTAGGGATATTTCCTTGAATGCTGCTAATCCAGATTCTATTCCCAGCAGCATCCCATAATTTTCCTTGTGCAAATGAAGTGCAAGAAAGTTTAGCACAAGCCATACTCAATAAACTATTTGTTTTCTGATTAGAAAGAATGGGGAAGACTATCTTTGACGATTAAATTTTCTCTGAAGGATTTTGAAAGAGAGAGAAGGAGTGAGAGAATGAAAGAGAGGAGTGAGAAAGAGAGGAGCAAGAAAGAGAGAGATAGACAAAGCAGTATCCGAGGAGAAAATTTAAAGAAATACCAGCAGAAGTTAGAGGAAACTCTGTCCCAATATGAGAGGATGTTGACCCTGAAAATGTATCTGAACTACAGGGTGCAGTGAGCAGAAAGTGTACATGATCTTTTTATTTATTTTTATTTTATTTTTCAAAAGTGTTCTTAATGAAATTTTTAATAATAATTTTTATTTTGACCAAAGTGGATTACATATCTTTCACAGTAGTATTTAAGGTACATATTAACATTGAATCAGGGGGATTCCCATCACCAAAGTTGTTCTCCCTCCACCCGCAGTTCCCAGCTTGCATCCCATATCCCCCACCCTTAGCCCCCGGGCTGCTAGATAAGTGGTCCCCTCTGTGGCTAGCTTACTACTTAGTGCTTATACAACTGTTTGGTCTTGGTACCCTCCATTATTTCCCCCACAATTTGAGAGGCAAAACTAGATGGTTCAAGTTATGTGGTTCTGTTTGAAGAAAAGAAAAGCAATAAAATGGGGCAAAAAATCAAATAAGCCGAAAATGGGAGAAGTCCTTGGATCTCAACATAAGTTTGAGAGAAGAAAGGGAAAAAAGGAAGAAAAACACCACAACAATACAAAAATAAATATCAAACAAAAAATCCAATGAGCACTACAGCCTATGCAGGAAAACAAACAAACAAACAAACAAAAAAAAAACAGCACAAAGTAATCTTTTTTATTTATCTATCCATCTATCTATCTATCAATGGTCTATCTACCTATCTATTTATATCTATCTATCTATCTATCTACCTATCTATTTATTTATTTTGGTTTTGATCTTTTTACTTTTGAGTATCTCCCCATCCTGCCTATGGCTCTAGAGATTTGTTTTACAGACATTGCTCTGGACACCAAGATGGATTTTTCCAAATAGCTTCTTTAGCTGACAGAGCCCTTTAGCAAAACGGCATTCTTGACAAGGACAATTGAAAATTAGCTAATGAGGAACATTTGAACTGGTGTGGTAAAAAGTCAATTAGCTGACTGCCTTTTCTTTTTAATTTTCTTAAAAAAGTATTTCTCATAAGCAACTACTCCTGTGCCAATACTTTAAAACTACTAGAAGTCAGTATGATTGGCTGAATGTACTGTTATTTTTTTGTAAGTTTAAAGTGCATGCCCACTTAAGGTTTTATTCATGTGTGGTTGCTCTAAAATTTAGCTAAAATTCTTTGCCTGTTTAATCTGTAAAAGAATATTGAAATACTAAACATTAATACTAAACACATATACATATATACCATATGTATCATATATACATCTATATCGCACTCATTTTATGACAATCTCCTTTCCAATTTTTTTTAATAAGTTGAAGTATTCTTGATCAGACAAAGCTGGAACTTTTATTGGTGCCATAAATCAACTTTTTATTTAATGGAAAACATTTAGATGTCTATAACTGTAAACTTCGTTAGATCGCTGCAAATCAAAGAACATTTCAATGCGTTAGCATAAATATACAGAATATTTTCACTCTGGAAATTAGGGGTGGGGGAGGAATGAAGGTTCCTCATGATGAGTAAATATTATGTCCAAAGTCAACAGTAATAAGGATAGAGTTGTAATGCCCTATATATAAGTATTCTGCCTCATTGTGACTACAGTGTTTACTGAAAAACTTCCAAACATTTTTACCATCTAGAAATTTCTATGTAGCAAGTGAGACAAAAACCATCTTTTATAACTAATTTTTACATTTTTATTCTTTCTACCCATTTGACTTGGTTCAGATGTATTAAGTATGTTTTCTCTCAAACTCCAATGGTTTGCTTCATGAATTCTATCAGTTTTTGTTTCTTTTGTTTAAAAGGCACCATCACTCTAGTGATCTTTCAATTAGCACTTCTCTACTAATGCAATGTTTGTGAATATGCATGTTTGTTTTGCTGCTTATTAGAAACAAAAACTAACGGCTCTAAGACTTGTTAGGATTTTTTTTTTGTTAACTTTAATTTAGTTTCATCTTGTGTGCAATCAGCCAGGCATATGAGTGTTAGACTAAAAGGCAAGTTCTAAAAACAACAAACCAAAGCAAATCCAGGTGAAAGGTGAATGTCAGGTAAAGCCTGGGAGCTGGTTGGTCAACAGCTCCCTCTTTAATAGCAAATGCTTTATTAGGTGAAAACAAAACATGAGAATAGAAAAGAAAACATGAGAATAACCCTTGACTTATGATCAAATTAAACTAGAAAATAAGTAAGAAAAATCACATATCCAATACATAATAAATAATAAAAATAAGAATAAGAAAATAATAACAAAAATCTTGGATTTTGGAAACATTAATTTTTCTACATGAATATACTATTAACACATTTGCTAGGAAAGTTATTTTAAATTCTTTTTAAATTTAAGTTCATATATTAACCACCTCCACACACAATCAAATGCCCGTGATTTTCTTTTTTTTTTTTTTCTTTTTGGTCCACACCCAATGACACTCAGGTGTTACTCCTGGCTATGCACTCAGAAATCACTTATGGCTTGGGGAACCATATGGGACACTGGGGGATCGAACTGTGGTCCGTCTAGGTTAGCACATGCAAGGCAAATGCCCTAACCGCTTGCACCACCACTACGGTCCCAAATGCCATGATTTTTCTGACAGAATTTGTTTTATTTTAAGTGTTTTAAGTCATGTAATGCCAGGGATCCACCATGTAGTACAAGCATTTTAACCACTATATCTGTCTCTCAGGCCCTAAAGATCATTGTATCAACAAGGAAATATTCTGAAATATTCTAATAGCTTTGAGGAAAATAATACAATTTATAGCAAAAATTATTATTTTTTTTTTTTTTTTGGTTTTTGGGCCACACCCGGTGACGCTCAGGGGTTACTCCTGGCTATGCGCTCAGAAGTCGCTCCTGGCTTGGGGGACCATATGGGATGCCGGAGGATCGAACCGCGGTCCCTCCTAGGCTAGCGCAGGTAAGGCAGGCACCTTACCTTTAGCGCCACCTCCCGGCCCCAGCAAAAATTATTTTTATAAAAATATCTAAAGGCTATCACATGTGATGTACTAATATTATATATAATTTTTTTATCAAATTACTGGGATTATTAATGGTGTTCAATCTATTTCAATGCACCACTCCAACACTACTCCCAAGTCTCTGCTTCCAACACTAGCATTCCAAGGACTACTTCTGCCATCCCCCTACACACAGTTCTTGTGAGCTCAGATTTGTAGGCAGAAATCTCTCCAGTTTCATTGGCTTTGGCCATTTATTCCCCTCTTACTAAATATATACATTTACAGCTATACATTAGGTTCCAAAAATAAAAAGCAAAATGTGATAGATTTATAGGACATGTATCAGCAACTTAAGGTCACACATTTTCACTTTCAGATCAGGCAGGGCTTACTGAATCACATGCACTTTTATTCGAATTTTACAAAAAGTTAATCAGATTAGCCATTTGTGTTCAAAAGTTACATGGCTTTTTTATTAAGTTGTTATTGGGCCTGGTTGGGTAAAGTTGCTTCCACATTTTCTCTCCACAGAGCTGTGCAGAGTAATAACTCGAAGGGCAAATCCAGCTGGAAAGCTCTAGAGTCCATAGCCCATAAATGGAGGGAATTCAAGAGACATGTTGTGGGCAATGAGGAATTTTCCACCAAGAGTCTTTTGATCTGTGCTTATAATAGCTATAATTTGAAATATAAGGTTGCAAACCCTGTGGTTTTAAAGCAGCCTCCTGTGAACAGGAGAGATGTTTTGTAGAATGAATGCAAGCAGATCACATCATTTACTATGAATAAAATTATTTGAAGCCTATAAAAGTACAAGGCAATTTACAAAGCTGAAAGAATGAATGTTGGTGAGAAGAAACAACTTTCATGTTCCTGTCCCTCCCAGTCACTTTATCATAGTGATTAAAACACATTTCTACTGCAATATTTTCTAGTTCTGTAGCAAATCCTGAAAAATTGGATAAAATATTTAAGATGCCCTTTCTTTTTTCTCTTCTATGTTTGTTTGCTTGATTTGGTAGACTCTCCACTATGGAATTTGCTCAGAGATTACTCCTGGCTCTATGCTCAATGATCACTCTTGATGTGAAACAGGAACCAATATGTGCTGGCAGAAATCAAACTCAGACCAACTACATGGAAGTCAAGTACCCTACCCATCGTACTATAGGCCTGGCTTCCCTGTAATTTTATTTATTTTTCCAAAATATACTTTATAATCTTCCTCACTCATTGTGCTTCATTTTATTCCTGGGACACATGTTGTGAAATTTAAGGTTTACTGATGGTGTTATCCAGATTTTAACTGGAAGAAATTTACTCCTTTAAATTCAAGAGAAAACTGAAACAGCAACTGATTTAAGTATAAGGAATATATAAGGAAGAAAACACTCATATCTCCACTAAGTCACACTTCCTAAGAGTGTAACAAGTACAATAGGTGTTTGTTAGTACATTCTTATTGATTAGTAATGCCAGTCTCATTTTAGCTAGGAAATGCATAATTATGCGATAAAAGATGATCTAGTAAATAACTAGGTCAATTTACCTTTAAAACCATACAAAAACATAAACACTTAGCAAAGTTACTAATACTCTTCTAAATAAACTCTAGTTCATACCCATTCCATAATTAATTTTTCCAATTTATATGTAATCTCAGATTTTTTTAAATTATAAATTTTCAATAAATGCTAAATATGTTGTATAGTTTTACTCCCAAAGAGGGCTGGAACAAAAGTACAGCAGGTACCTTGCTTATCTTGCATTCAGCTAACCATTGTTCAATTCCTAGCACCCAACATAATTGCCCTAGCCCTGCCAAGATTAATCCTTGTGCACAGAACTAGGAAAAAACCCTGACAGCCAGGTGTGGACCAAAAACCAAAAGAGGGAACTTATTCAAAACCATGTATTATTGGGGCCAGAGTTGTGGCCCAGCGGTAGGGTATTTGCCTTGCACACGCTATCCTACAACGTACTGCAGTTCCATCCCTCAGCATCCCATATGGTCCCCAAGCCAGGAGAGATTTCTGAGCACATAGCCAGGAGTAACCCCATGAGTGTCACCGGGTGTGCCCCCCAATACTATGTATTATTATCCCTTTTATATTTTAGTAATTTATATGAGTGCCTATTAGCTGGCTTTAAAATGTGGTTGTAGATAATCTATTAAATTTTGTGGTAAAATTATAATGTGGATAAATTTTCTCTCAATGTTATGGTTGAATGTGTTTCCCTTTTACTTTCAAGTACTTGAAAATCATGTATTCATCCATCTCTGTAGTAAACCATATTAACCCATCCAGTTATTGTGATGTGTGAAGAAATATTTTCAAGCCAGCAAAGCTATAGAGGACAAAAGTCTGCGAACCAAAGCAGGATAAACACCAGGGGGTCACAAGAGGTAACTGTGTGTGTAGCCAAGTGTGGAGGACAGAAATAGAGGGAAAGAGAGGACATTGAGGGCAAGGCACTAAAGTGTTTGGACAAGCAAGCACTAGTTGTTAATGGACAATGACACTGGAGGCGGGGGTGGGGGGGGGATCCCCGATCTTCAAGTACTGACTTCTGTGTTTTTATTATAGGTCATAAGACACCAAATATTTATCATCAAGGCATACATTGTTTAGATTTGCATAATTTACTTGAAGTAAAAAAGTAATTATAACCAACATTATATGACTGTGTCAATCTTTGCTCAAAAGTGATGTGACTGGGAAGTATTTTATCATTTCAATCTTTTTTTATCAGTATTGACCTTGATAAAAAATAAATTTATGAATTTGCCTTTCCTTTCATAATGTTACTAAATTGGAACCTGGAAAAGGGAGAAATTTGCTAAATTTGATAAGGCTACTTGATTCAAATTTAGGTATCATATGTATTTATTTACTCACCCTTGTCATTGTCACTGTCAATAATATAGTGTTGCTTTAATTTAATTTAAGGAGTCCCATTGTTGGTCGGGGGATGGTGAGGCCTTTCTCAGCTAGACCAGCTCCCTCAGCCCCTTTGGCCAGGCAGGTCTTAAGGTTGCAGGGTGTGGGCTGAGAGATTCACAAAGCAGTCAGATGAAGTTCCAGGAGTCAGCCAGCTTTACTTCAGTCCTCACCGCTATGTACATTTCCTCACATGGCTTCTATACTAAGCCTTTTCCTAGCAGCCACTTCTCTACTCCTTCTGGCTCTCTGGGACTCTGTCTTTCTTTCAGTTGCTTCTTCCAGGTTTCCTAGCTGACTAACTCCCTTTGCTGAAGCTACTGCTGCTGCTTCTTTGACCATGCTTAATTGCGGGTGCTGAATCTGATACTGAATCCCTCAGTTGACTCTCGCTGTTGATTTTTGCTTCCGCCACACATTTCTCTCCAACTCTCCTTCTTTTTTTTGGGGGGGGGGTCACACCCGGCAGCACTCAGGGGTTACTCCTGGCTCTACGCTCAGAAATTGCTCCTGGCAGGCTTGAGGGACCATATGGGATGCCCGGGATTCGAACCACCGTGCTTCTGCATGCAAGGTAAATGCTTTACCTCCATGATATCTCTCCGGCCCTAACTCTCCTTCTTAATCCCTTTCTCCCCCCAAGTCCAACTCCTTTACCCGCCTGTTTCAGGTGTGGGCCGTTCTGATCATTCAGGTGGGATAGCACAGCGGTGCTTGCCTTGCAAGCAGCCGATCCAGGACCAAAGGTGGTTGGTTTGAATCCCGGTGTCCCATATGGTCCCCTGTGCCTGCCAGGAGCTATTTCTGAGCAGACAGCAAGGAGTAACCCCTGAGCACCGCAGGGTGTGGCCCAAAAACCAAAAAAAGAAAAAAAAAGTTGGGTGAGGAGATACCCACAATATAGCAACACTAAATGGCCTGCATTTTAACAGATATATATTACATTTGATATTGTAAACATATTAGCTTGTCTATCAGATTAACTTTTTTTACTTAGAATATAAATTTTCATTTAACTTTTTTAACTTAGAATATAAATTTTAATTTAATTCCAATTGATCATATAAATATCAATAATCTAAAATATACAAATAAGCAATAAGATGGCTTTTTATATACAAGCTTTGTTTGTCAAAGGAGCTAAATAGTAAAACATAACTGAGATTCTATTAGATACATTTACAGCTGTAGATTTTGTTCTTTAACCCAGAGTATCAGAGTAATATTTGGCTATTCAGTTAACCCATAGTCTACAAATTTCATATTATATATAATTTTTTGAATTTTATAGCATGATGTCTTGCTCTAATTATATTAGGCACAGTAGTAATTAAATATAATAATTTATCAAGATGTAATCATTTTATATTAATTTTAGATACTTTGATTACTACTGATTTGAACACTGAAACATTTATTAAAATATTATTTACTAATATAACACTAAAACTCTATTTTATAATAGTTTTTTAAATAACACCATATTGATATTGAGTCAACCTTTCAAAATATATTGGCAGTGTTCCACTTCAGACTTTTGTTATCAAAAATAGCCTATGTTCTAAATAAATTTACATTAAAAATATGAGCTAAAACTTATATCATTTGACTTAAAATATAATACAAAATACATTTCACATTTACAACATATATATTTATCTTCACTTATTCAACATACATATTTATATTAAAAATGTTCTTTTTAGGGGAAATGGGGCAAAGAAAAAATGTTCTTTTTAACAAATATTGGTCCAGTAATAACATGATTGCTATATCTAGAAGGTAATTGGCTTACTATGAAATGTTTTGTTTTGACTACAACAACCTGCCTTTAAATATGTTTATTTGTGATTGGGGTTATATATTCAGGGATCACTGACTCCCTTTGCTGAAGAGATCACTCCTGAAAATGCTCAGGGAACTATACTGAGTGCATAATATCAACCTAGTTTTCTCATATGTAAAGGAAGTGTTTTATTTTTGTACTGTGCCTTGGTCTGTTCCTGGAACTTTAATACCTCAGTCTAGCATAAAAGAGGAATGCTATGTAATGTACTTTAAAGAATATATCTAGGATTCATATTTATCTCTGCAAAGGAGCTTGTCCATAGACTCCTATTTTTTAGATCGACAGTTCTTGTAAGATTACTTTCAATTCCTTCCAGCTGGACTTCTTCCCCATAAATCAGTAGGATCAGAAGATTTCTGGGAGTACCCAATGAACCAATGAATACAGAAGTTTATTTTATGCTCACATTTAATTTTGTTTCTAAGAGACAAGGATCCCTTGAACAGGAAGTTGATTTCATGAAGATTCAAATTACGGGTCATGGGAAAAAATAATTCCTTTCTCTACTCCAGCCTTTCTCTCATAATCTACTATTTATATAATTACTGTTGTTGACAGGGAACTAGTGTGTGCTGATCACTAGAATAAATTTCACCTGAATGATTTTTCAAAAAGTTAGTAAAAACCTGAACTGTGTGCACATGAATATCCACATATTTAATTGAATTACTTCAATGAAATATAAAGTTACTGGATATATGTCCTACTTGACTAATTTTACTACATAGGTTATAAGGTTTGAACAACCCTACAGTGCACCGTCTGGGTTAAACAAGTGATTATTGAGTTTCTGTCATGGAAACTGCTTACATGGTAATACACTTATTGACTCCATCTGAAATTGCAAAACTACTGTCCTTTATAACACTTACACGCCCAAACCTCTCTATCTCCCTTTGGAAATATTCACTGTTCTACTGCTATGGCAATATATAAATGTCAAGAGATTGTTGGAAATCTGAAATTGAATAACTTAAACTGGCCTTTCAATGAACTGCTACTGAAAGTTTTTTCTGAAATGCTCTGAGAATATTTTTGCAAGTTGGTGTTTTTAAAATAAATATATTCTCCCCGAAATAAAGTCCTTTTGCTTTTCTGCTTCTCTTTTTTACGTCTTCTCTATACAGAAGCATGACAATACCCCAGTAATTATAAATGAACAATCCTGATGTAGACCTTCTTCTAAATAGCAGGAATTACCTAAATTTCTACAGACTAATACTTCAGGTAATATAGAAGAAGAATATAGAAATAAAGATGTATTCTGGAAAATAAAAAATTTATAGAATTCATTGTACTGTGAGTGATGATCAGTTAGTTAATACATTACAAGATTTTCTTTCATGAGTAGACATGTTTTTATTTTAATTTGATTTTACTCCTCAATTGAGATTATTTCCACATGAAACGTGCATATTTCATCCCCCACCTCACATGATATTAGAGAGACCATTAAAGATCAGTGATCAAATTTAAAGAACATTGATTAAAATTGTCTGTAATAACAAAATAAATACAATCTTAATATTTTTCCATAGGTATAGAGTACAGCAATAACTTATGAGAGCAATCTAATTTTTTAGCTCTTTTTCCAGGTTGAGTTACATGAAGACTAGTTTCAGAGGACTAGGGAAATTTCAAAGGGGTTAAGGCACTTTGTTGCATATGGCTGACCTTGGTTCCAATCAAACTCTCTCAAAGCATTAAGTACACATGAGAGCCATTAGGAGTGAGCCCCAAGCACAGCTGCTATAATTAAGGCCTGCCTGCACCTACTAAGTCATATCGCGTCTCCCTGGCACAAACAAACAAAAAGGAATACTGATTCTGGAACAAACTCTAGAGCAACTGTACAACAAAGCTTTAGCATCTTGCTCAGTAAAAAGAGGGAAGGCAGTGTCTGATTTCAATACATTAAGATCTGGTTTAGATGGGGACACTAATGATTTGAGAACAAGGATGTATATAACACAGAGACTAAAGGGGGCCCAAGCACAGAAGTTTACCAATTGGCTGATGCTTAGACATTGACGAGAGTTTCAGCCAAGATGAAAAATAATGTATAGAGATGCAGCAGGGAAATGTGAAAATAAAGAGAGATAAAAATAAAGAAATTGGTTTATAAAACAGTTTGTTTCAAGATCTGTGTAAACCTTTTATTTTTTTTTTGGGGGGGGTGCTCACCAGCACTCTGGGTTTAACCGTAGGGATCACTCCTTGTGGAGGTCAGGGATCATATGTAGTATTGGGGACTGTACTTAGGTTCGCCATGTGCAATGCCAACACATTATCCACTATGTTATTACTCCAGCCCCTCTATATATAAATTTCATGAGCACTTACAAAGACAAGAGAAGACAATCCTGTATCATTGAATTTCACGCTTTCCGGAGGGGAAAGAACTTGTACTCACTTTAAAAGAGATAGCAAGTTAGGTAGCAGGTCACTGATCATTGACAGAAGTCTGGTCTGAAATTGCAACCATGTGAGCTGATTCTGTGCAGCCTCTAGTTGCTACTGGGCCAAAGACCTGCATAGCTCCTTTCTGAGATGTGTGCATGTGTGTGTGAGGGGTGAGGTATAGGTTAGTTAGAGGGTCTAAGGAAGAAGAATACAGAAGCCAAGCGGTGGCCAGAACCCAGTTCTTGTGTATCCCTACTATGGTCTGAGGATGCTTTGTTTACACAGTGTTGCAGAGAAAATAGACTTTTTTTGTGTGTGGGGCCAATAATGGGGTGATTGGTCACCGATTAAAGTCTTTCTTTCTATGACAACTAGTATCTGAATCTTAGAGCTGGAGAGATATTACCACAGAAAATAAGGTGCTTACTGTTTACATTGCTGACTCAGGTTCAAACCCCAGCCGTCTCTTTCATCCCTGAGCCCTTCCAGGAGGGATGCCTGAGCAAAGAATCAGTGGTAAGCTCTGAGCACTACTGGGTGGGACTCAAAACTCAAATAAAATAAACTGTGATTTTGAGGGAAACAAAATAATGTTTCAATCACTTAAAAGACAAAAGAGCTTAAAGAGCCAAGGGCATGCTAGGCACTCAGGACAGAGCTTATCCTCAGCATCAAATGTATCCCAAGGCATCAGGGCACTGACCTGGTCATGAACAGAGCAAGAAGTAACTCCCAGGAAATCATAGGTATTGCCCAAAGAACAAAACACAGATATTTCCATTTAAAGGTTTGATACTTAAAGTAAAGTGATCATTTTGAATATTAGAAACTTAGTGAAGAACAATGAGAAAACTGAACATTTGTTACCTAACCCACAACATATATATTAGAAGAAATGTCATGTAACTTAAATTGATATTTTTTCTAAAAATATGCATTTTCAATACTAAAGCCCAAAATTTTAAATAGATATGTAATGTGAATTTATATATATTAATATTTTGTTTCTAACTTAATAGAATTAAACTAATTAACACTTTGCCCATTTATTATCAAGAGTGCTAATTAGAACAATGTCATTTGTAAAACAAAAGAAATAAATTTGTGTTTCACAGGAATAATAGCTAAAATTAGGAGAGTATAGGCAGGTTCTTTTGAAAGTATTTTATTGTAGCTCAATTTAGGTCTCAATGTAACCTATAAAAAAAACTATCTAACTTATAAATGCGTGATAGCACAGTAACTTATAAATAGAGCCTAATCTGTGAGCAGTTTTCTAAAAAGCAACTACCTACTCTCCTGGATTCTTGTCCAGCACAGCACAGATTGGAATGTGGGGGCTGGGGGTGGAAAAGAGATGGGTTGGGCTAATCCAATATCTCAGGTAATTGTCTCCTTACCATGCAAAGGTGACCTGGGATGCAGAATTTCAAGCCCAGTTATCAGAACCATGTACTGGTCCTCACTGTCCCTGGCTGCTTCCTCTCTTAGAATAAACTCTTCACAGTTTTGCTGTCAGAATGGTTTCAGGTGGCATCTATTATTTGTCTCTGCTAGACTTAGATGTCCTGCTCTCTCTTTCCTTCTTTCTAGTTGGCTGCCATACATGCTCCGAAGCTGTCCTGAAATAAAGAACAATATTTTATTTTGAAATTCAAACAGATTTTATTTTGGGGTACTGAGGAAGGGGGAGAAGAAAGAAAGACTCACTCAGATCTTTGTGCTTCTTTGAATGTGCATGGCCCTGCATGAAAATAGAAAAGCCGATCTTGGGTTAGCGGTCAGGGGAGGGGGAAATGCATGCCAGTTTGACCTGTACTCAGGTACCATGTCCCCAGGTAATTCATGTGCCATGAAGCACAATCTCTCTCCACACACCAACATGAAAAGGAAGAGCCAAACTCTTCCATGACCTACATGTGAATGGACACGTATGATTCAGGGGTCCTTAGTGAGATGAGATGAGTTTTCCTCCTATGGGCTCACTCTGCTCACCATTGCCCAACAGAGTCATCTCTGATGTTTCACCTTCCTTCTCTGGTAGGTTGAATTATTCTATTCCAGGGATTTATTAGCATGTGAACATGCCCCTAATTTTCTGGCCAATTTTTAACAGAGAATGAAACTTTATCCACCTCTTAAAACCTGAGTTTTTGCAAGACCATGGGCTTTTTGGCATGTAGAACCTTTAGAAATGATTGGAGAGGTTCTTTGGAGGCTACATGAGCATTCATTTTCAGTATTCTTATTCTATCTTCTTCAATAACCTGCCAGAGAACATCCCAGATCATCCCAGAGAGGTGGAGCCACAGAGCACCTTGTACTTGGACTAACAGCTAACCTCAATAAAAGTCAGCTCAGGCCTCCTGTACTAACCCAGAGTTGCAAATCCCCAAGGAGACTAAGTTCACCACCCTTGCCCATTAAGGAAATAGAGTCCTAAAGAACAAACATATCTCAGAGCCCTCAGTTACCCTCATAATCTAGATGGTAAGTGCATCCTGATCCTCCTTATGGGGAAACTAATTATCAGCCCATCTACCTCCCTTGGAAGCTAAGTCACACAACAGAGATGAGACTGGGGAGCACAAGCATATCAAGTTCTTTCGCTCAATTTTTTATCAAAATAAACACACCATTTAAAAGATAAAGCACTGATACAATAAAGGTCCCAGTAGTTCCAAAATGCCTTCATGCTTCCAGGAAAGATACCTCTGAGCTATTTTACATACAGGCCTTTCTTGGGGATAGACCATCTCTAACTGTCCAAGAAACCCTCATCCACTAGATCTGTTGGTCAGACTCTGACATGAAGATAGGTTCCATCACCCCACTTCCAAATTCTGGCTTTTCTTACTCCTTTCATCTCTTTTAGACATATATTTACTGAGAAGTGAAGTTGGTCCACATTAAACTGCAGGTTGACATTTCACTGAGCAATTCATCATTATGAAATCAGTCCACTTAAGATCATTCTAAAAGGATCCATAGGAATTTGAATTTTTAAAACATGGTTCCTATTTTATTGTTTATTTTCTAAGTGCCACATTTCAAATAAAATCCTTGGGCAAAAAATTAAAATCAGTCACAACAAACACATAATATAGGATATATATTATAAAATCACATGTAATAAAATTGTGCACATGCATGATTTGACTCAGTGCTTTTGTGTGTGATTCTCCTAGGTACACTTGTCTTTCTGGAACAACAGACAATATGGTGTATATTATATCATGTTAACTATAAAAAATGAAGTTGGAGGATGTGCTGGTAAACATGAAGGATTTGCATGTCCACTGATCCATGCCTCATCAATAAGCTTCTACTTATTTTTGCTTTTTCAGTGATTTTTGCACATGATTTTTTTAATTTAATTTTTATTGGTTTATTGTTAAGCAGCTGTCTTCAATTTATTTAATCAACATATCCCCTATATTGACTAAAAGCTTTTTTTTTTAACAATTTTAATAGATAATGCTTTGGTTCTGGACGATAAGTAGATAGAATGCCATGATAAAACATGGGAAAGCACTCGAAAGATTCTGTATAGCAACTTTCTATCTCTAACAAAGGATCTGGCATTTAGATTATGTTTCTGGGCAATGATCTGTAGGAAACTGAAATTGTAACTATTCCAGCGGGACGAGGGGATCAGTGTGAGAAGCATTGGGCTTCACATTTAACTGCCCCAGAAAACTGTCCCCCCAGCACCTGACAAATGGGACCAGGAGGCTGATAGAACATGGTAGGGTGGTCCCCAGAACACAGTTACCAGAGCCTCGTGCTACCTCATTAACCTCAGTAAAAAGTCCTCTTTCTCCCATCTGCAGGGTATCATTCTGTCTTGCTGCTTTTCCCAAGCTGTTTTACCCTATTTTCTTATTGTTCTGCTTTTCTTTCCTCTTACCACTCAGAGACTAGGTATTTCTTTGATATTTTTATTCTTAGCCTTTCTGGGCAGCTGTTCAGCCCCGAAAGAATAAGACCTGAAGAACCACAGAGAACAGAAACTGTAGTAACAATGGTACCATTGCATCTCCACATGCAGTGCTGAAAATTGTCAATATGATCAGGGATTTACCAATTGAAACTCAGACAAGTAAATCTAGTATTTTCTTCTGTTATACTGGTCATGATTTTGCCTTCTGAAAGGAAGTACAAATACTAATGACCCTGCAAGAGATTGACAAGGGACAGTGAGTGCATGAGAAGGAGGAAGCAGGTCAAGAAATACTGATCAGAAATAGAGGTGACTTGGGTTGAAGTAAGGCGAGGGAGGGAGAGATGAAATATGAACTAGAAAAAACTTAGTCCTCAGGCCATTCATTATTCTGCAAGAACTCTTCTTCCTCAACTTCTCAGAGAAACCATTAGCAGCTCATGTGATAAAGTTAAGGTATGAAACATAAAGTCTTTGTGTACCTATATAAACATCTACATATATACTCATGCACACGTATTTGTAGATACAACATAAAAACACACTTAAATGAAATGATTGTCATGATGCATCCATGTGCTCATGGATGAATGAGTTCTATGCATGTTTGAATGTTGAGACTCGACCCTAAGATATTAGAGTGACTAGCCAAAATCCCACTGTCATATGGTGGATGTAGTTAATGAAAGATAATACAAAATAGTTCTAAGAGTTCTGTACATGCATTGCAGGAGACCATGAATCTACAGAATCAGAGACTTTCAGTATCTAGAAGGAGAGGGAGTTCCTGACACTTGTCACAGATGGGTTTTGGCTGGGGTGGAGACTAGCACAATTACATTTTCCATGAGTAGAGATTGACAAGATGAATTTCAGACCAACATCCACCCTGTTTTTCAACATGCAAACCAATATTTCTATCATATGTCCATCATATGAGGGGCATTGATGGTTATTTTCATGACTACCCTCATCTTATTTTCAGCCGATGTAATTCTAATACTCTGGGTCCTCAATGATGTGGAACAAACTGGTGGTATTTATAGACAGAACTAAGCAATAAGTAATGATAAGCATGGTTTGGGGATAAATTGTCTTTTATTTAAATTCTCCTTCAGCCTTTTCCTCTTATAAGCATGCTACAATGTACATTTGTAATTAACTCTGTTTTGCATAAGCCTTGGGTCATATTTTTATAATACATGCATATAAGTGTCAAATATAGTGGTTCAAGCTTTTCTGACAAATCATCAAATGATTTTGCTTTGATGTATATTACATGCATTATTTTTATATCCTCAAATACTGCATCATTTTTACCGTTTCATGTATCTTCCTAATTATACTTAATACATACATATTGTTAAAACCACTTAACCTATAAACATATTTTGAAATTTTAATTCCATTTCCTATCTCCTCAGAAAACCCCCCATTAAAATGTTATATTGTGAAAATGAACAGACAAAATGCTTCTTGTTTTCAGACTTTTAATCTTCTAGTCAAAGCAATGGCAGTGCTTCAAATTGCCACTTCAGAATAAAAATGATACTATCATAATGTCTTTATATGCAAAATAACCTTAGCAAACATTTTATTAGCAATGATATATTTCTACCATGGGAGAGAGAAATTATTCTTTTTGATCTCTCTGTCTCAAAACTCCAGGCTTAATCTTGTATACTCCTAGATACTCATAAATTACATGAAAAATATTGTTGAATAAATGACATATAGAAATTTTCATAAAGAGAATATCGTGAAGTTGAAAAGAAGAGAGATGGGGGGCATTGGTGGTGGGAAGGTATAAAGGGGTGTTCTTTTTATGACTGAAACCCAACTACAATCATGTAATCATGTAATTAGTATGGTGTTTAAATAAAGAACAGAAAATGTAATTTTTAAAAAAAAGAGAATACTAAACTGAGCTGAAATCTGATTAACTCTGAACTAAATGCCTAAAAATAGCATTCAACTTTTTTTTTATGGTTTTGGGGAAACACTTAGGAGTGTTCAAGAGTTACTCCTGACTCTGTGCTCAGAAATCACTCCTGGAAGGGTTGGGGCACCATATGTTACACCACAGATCAAACCCTAGGTAGGCTGCATGCAAGGCAAATGCCCTACTGCTGTGCTATCACTTTGGCTCCAATCTCTAAATTGTTAAATTAAATTAAATTAAAAAAATGAAGGGGCCAGAGCATTGGCTCAAGCAGTAATGCATCTGTCTTGTGCGCGCTAACCTAGAATGAATTGCGGTTCCATCCTCTGATATCCCATATGGTCCCCCAAGTCAGGAGCAATTTTTGAGAGCATAGCCAGGAGTAGCTCCTGAGAGTCACAGGGTGTGGCCCCCAAAAGCAATAAATAAATAAATATATATATTTAAAAAATGAATACTGAATCTAGACAAATAAATTTCAAGGAAATAATAAGAGATAATGAAGAAAAGTCTTTCCCCATCATGTGCCCCTCAAATGCAATCATGCTAGTCAAAGAATGGCTCTTCACATGGACTTTAAGTTCTTTGCAATGACCTTGGAAAAAATGACACTGAGTTAAAAAATCAGACGACAGGAAATAAAATAGTCATAGTCCTGTGGAGGTAGCTGGGTATAGCTTTTCCCTGACCCTAAAGAAAAAAGTGAGGAGTTGTCAATTTGATTCAAAATTGTATTATTTGGTATAGAGAAGGAAAGCCATCAACTCAATAAGCGCTTTATTTTTTCCTTTTTCTTCTCATCTTTTCTTTTCATTTTAGCACCCTCTGGGATTGGTTACAGAAATATCACATCTCTAGAATCATTCATATGGCTTCTTGCTCTCTAAGCTACCACATAAAGACAAAAATCAATAGAGGTGTTGCCTGCTTCTTGGAACTTTTGCTTTGCACTTTTCCAGGGCATCTGTTCTGTCTGAAACTTGATCATTTTTACTCTTGAAAATCTGATATCCCAACCATTCCTCATTTATTTCTTCTCATGTTTATGTTAATCTTTTTAAATTATTATTACTTCTTATTAAAGACTTCAAAATTCTATGATTTAGAATACTTATACCCATTTTTTTTAACATAGCCATAGGTGGGTCTATTTGAGAAGTATATACAAACCGGTAGATTATTTTTTAGACTGGTGTTCTATGAGGAAAGGGGAGCGAACTGGCCCGATAGAAGAGAAATGCTTCATCTTATTCATGGAGTATATCCCTCTTTGCAACTTTTTTGGGTACTTTAATGTTATCTGCATACTTTTATTTTTATCAACATGCTAAGTGGATCTTTCTGATTTATTAGATATCAACTCAAATTTGATAGAAGATATTGCTATTTTCTAAAGCTTAATTACGATAAGTTATCCCTTTTTTTTTTCAGCATTGCTTAACTAGAGTGGACACTATTCCAATATCTCTAAATACGATACAATGTCTTAATTCTGTTTGATTTTTGCTCCTTCAACACAATTGTAGATTATGTCAGAGAAATCATGCACTTTAAATTAATTTTTCCAAAGTTTTATTTTTTTGTAAGATGCTCCTACAATGTCTGCTAGCATTAAAATATATTAGAATCTATTTAGCCCTTCCACTTCTAATTCCATCTAAGTAGAAGTGAAACTGTGTTGACAGGATTTCTCTAGAGTTTTGAGGTATGTTTGTACTTGACACATTTTTGGAAGTCAGATTCAGATACAATACATTTACTTTTTACTTTTGTATCCACCAGCACAAGCTGACTGACTTCTTAGAAGACTTTGTATAAAAGGACACAATCACCACAGCTTTTTTATCTTCCCATTCAAATCTTTCATCAAGACCAGATCCATGTGGACTTCTGGTTCTCAATGCTATCCTGTATTCTCCTTTTCATTCAACTTCCTAAATTACACTACTCTATTTATACTGAGGTATATTAAGTACCCAAAGTTCACATTTTTATAATGATAAATGCATTTACAATTAAGAATTACTCAGCATTATCAAAATGTTTACTCATTTCTTAACATATCTTAATTTTACTTCTAAAAATAAATTATAGAGGAGTGACGGTGAAGAAACTAATGTCTTCAAATCTAAAAATATCATTAGAATTATTTCTTAAATAATGGGTGAGGGATAGTGTCATGGTCTGCAGGTGCCAGGCAGTGAGTGAGCTCCCTGACTGGATCCAGGTTGCTGTTTCTGTTGGAATCTTTAGGTGTTACCTGTTATTTCTGGTAGGTAGGTAGGTAGGTAGGAAGGAAGGAAGGAAGGAAGGAAGGAAGGAAGGAAGGAAGGAAGGAAGGAAGGAAGGAAGGAAGGAAGGAAGGAAGGAAGGAAGGAAGGAAGGAAGGAAGGAAGGAAGGAAGGAAGGAAGGAAGGAAGGAAGGAAGGAAGGAAGGAAGGAAGGAAGAAAGGAAGGAAGGAAGGAAGGAAGAAAGGAAGGAAAGAGGGAGGGAGGGAGAAGGGAGGGAGGAATGCCTGTTGGACCACTCACATTTAACGGAGGGAGAGAGGGAGGGAAGGAAGGAAGGAAGGAAGGAAGGAAGGAAGGAAGGAAGGAGGAAGGAAGGAAGGAAGGAGGGAGGGAGGGAAGGAAGGAAGGAGGGAGGGAGGGAGGGAGGGAGGGAGGGAGGGAGGGAGGGAGGGAGGAGGGAGGAGGGAGGAATGCTTGTTGGACCACTCACATTTAACAGGTACTATTTTCCTAGGATTTTATTCACCTGTGCTTAGGGGCCAACTGTTTTTTTCGTTCTTCATACAAAATAGGCATCACAGAATTTAAGCTCTCAGAGTCCCCCAAATAATATTCAGGATTTCAATATATGTAATAAATTTTGTATAGTGACTAAATTTTTAATATAAAATCTGATTCACTATAAAAATTTAAAAAAATGAAAATAATTGGGGCCAGAGCAGTGGCACAAGAAGGGGAAAGTTTGCCTTGCATGCACTAACCTAGGACAGCCCATGGTTGATACCCCAGCATCCCATATGGTCCCCCAAGCCAGGAGGAATATCTGAGTGCATATCCAGTAGCATCACTGTGTGTGGCTGAAAAAACAAAAATAAAGTAAAATAAAATAAAGTAAAATAAAAATAGAAATAATCTAGATAGTCAAGGTACATAAAAATAAACGATTTCATTACTATAAGCCTGCCTATTAACTTTTATGCATAAGTATCATTAAATCCTATTTCCTCTTCTCTAAAACAAATACACTTTTTTTGATATCAAAGCAGCACATAATACATTTACTTACTTTTATCTAATTTATTAACTGTACTTCATTTTGCCATTAGTATTTAACTCATATTTTAATACAATATAATATGCTGTTTCAGACCTGTATTAATCAGGTAATTACTTTAAAAGACATGTACTAGATAATATCAGTTAGTTGCTCAAGATCAGCTCACCAGTTTCTTCTTTTGGTAGCAGACTTCAAACAACAGGGCTAGATACATTGCACTAATAATTCTCTTTGTCTTGGGTAAAAATTTGGATTTGGTGACTCTGGAGTACTAGTTGACAATCAAATACAAATGTGTGAATAATTCTGACTACTTATCATCAACGTTTTCCTTATGTTGGATTCAATTGGAGTGATTACTGGAGTTCTATATTGACTTCACATGGAATTCTTTGCAATTCTTGCATAGTTTTTTTCCTCTGGTAATAATGTAGTCAATATTCTTTATTGTTTGTTTTGTTTGGGGTGGGTCACATTGGGCAATTCTCAGGGGTTTCTCCTAGCTCTATGCTCAGAAGTCACTCCTGTTAGGCTCTTAGGATCATATGAGTTGCAGGGATTCAAACCGGGGTCTGTCATGTGTTGGCCATGTGCAAGGCAAACGCCTTACCACTGTGCTATCACTCTGGCTCTGTGGTCAATTTTGTGAGTTTTCTGGGCTTTCATAGAAATTCCAGAGTTCAGTTGGTCAAAAATCATAAAATACTCAATATGATTTTGATTTTATTGAATTTAATGATCAACTTGGAATCATATAATGAAAATATTTGTTCTTCTTACTAATGCAGAATATATCAACAGAAAATATCAATACTTTACATTTCAATACTAACAACTTATATTGTTTTCCATTTGAAATTCACTTCTAGGACCATGAAGATAAACTACAGGGTTTGAGTATATGTTTAGAATGCAGGAGCCCCAGTTTCATCCCCAACAGCAAATGATTATTTTAAGCACAGCTGGCAGTAAACCTAGTGAACTTTTCTAGGAATTCATCTTGAACACCTTCAGCTTTGATCCAGAACAAATTTCATCTGTGTACATTGAAAAATCAATTATTTTATATCCTCAAACTTGAAATAATCAATTAGTCCCTGAACTTTTGTTAATCCTTATTCTATGTATATTTTTCTATGTAGATTTTTGACATCAAAGACAGTCATATTCTTTCTTTCTAACACTTAATATTGTGTTTCCTCTTCTTATCATATCGCAATAATAGATATTTGAATGCAATGTTAAAAAATGCAGTAAAAAGGCGCATCTTCGCCTGCTACATGATTGTGGGAAGGTCTAGAAGTTATCAACAATATTATAGCCTTATATAGCTTTGTATTAAAATAAAATAACATTGTTTCTATACCTAGTTTAATAAAATTTCTAAAACTTATAAATATTAAAGTTTTGCATATATATTTTTGTAAAAATGACAATAAAAGTCAGTTTTATTTTGGTTTTTTGGCCACATTAGGACATCCTTCCAGCTTGTACACAGGGATCACATCTACTGTTTCTCAAGGGACCACAGTGATGCCAGGGGTGGAGGCAATATTAATTTTTGCAGAACATGTACCTTATATGTAGCTGTTTTAGTTATCTTTTTTGTTTGTTTGTTTTTGGGGGGCCACACCTGTCTGATGCTCAGGGTTTACTCCTGGCTAAGCACTCAGAAATTGCCCTTGGTTTGGGGGGACCATATGGGACGCCGAGGGGATCGAACCAAGGTCCTTCCTTGGCTAGCGCTTGCAAGGCAGACACCTTACCTCTAGCGCCATCTCACCGGCCCCATAGTTATCTTAATTTAATGAAATCTACCAAGATAATTACATTAATACTTTTAGTTCATTAAATCTGAATAAAATAGAGATGGCATTTAAGTAGCCTTTGTATTTCACTATTTTATTCAAATCAAAGATAAAATATTCATGTTTTAATAACAGAAATATAATTTTTCACACTGTGAATACCATAAATGCATCTAAATGAAAACTGAAGCATCGGAAGGAGAATTAAATATTTAAGAAATAACTGACCTAGAATTTTACATTATATTTAGAATTATAGAAATTTTCACAATATGAGTAAAATAATTTATTATTATTTATTTTTAGTTTGGGAGCCACACCTGCCAGTACTCAGAGCCTATTCCTGGCTCAGTACTCAAAAATAACTCTGGAGCCAGAGCAACAGTAGGTAGGGCATTTACCTTGCACAGGACTGACCGGTTTTGATCCCCGGCATCCCATATGATTCACTGTGCCTTCCACGCATATTTTCTGAATTTAGATTCAGGAATAAACTCCAAGCACAATTAGGTGTAGCCTCCCCAAAATAAAATTCCTCTTGACAGTGTTTGGGGGAAGATATGGGGTGTTGTAATCAAACCCAAGTAGCCCATGATCAGGCAAGCGCTCTCCCCATTCACTCTGACCAGTGCAACCATTTTTATTCCACTCATTTATTTCTTTCACTTACTTACTAAGGTATAAATTGTCATTCTCCAGGTTTATATAGAAAACTAAAAAGGAGAAAAAAGTTTATTTTTAATAGAAACTTAAGAGGATAAGTAGTTATAGTTGTGTTTTCACATAAATATACAATTTTATTTGTTCAGAGTTGAGCGATTCGTATAGGTAAAAGTTCAATTGATTCATTTACAATGCATAAGAGTTGGGGAAGAAATATGACGATATTTATGGAGATATTATCTTTAAGAATATTCGTATATTTCATTGAAAATTTATTCATGTGTCTGAAAAAGAAGTAAAATGTATTTGGAGATTTATAGTATAAGTCACTGACAATAAGGTTACAAAATGATTTAAATCTCACTCGGAAAATATTCATTACAAATATTTACTCTTCTTTCATTCAACAATTGACTCAGAAGTAATAGATGTTAAGAACTGTGCGTTTGAGAGTTGATGCCAAATAAAGCAACCTACCTTCATACATTTAAAGTGGGAGAGAAAGATAATAAAAAATGGATCTTAAAATTATATGTCATACCACATCAGTTATTAGTTTGCGGTCAAAAATGGTGGTAAAATTAGAAGTTTATGAAGAAATGGCAATTATTTCAATTCCTAAAATGAGGGTTCTGTGCATGAACATATTAAAATATTCTATATATATTGTTATTTAATTGTAATAACATTTTCTTCCAAACAATATGCCAACATAGATAATAACCATATTAATTAGTTAATTTTATTAACTAGACCTATTTTTCTAGAGTCAATAATTTCTAAAGATGTAGGGACAGAATATTTATACTATTACCCCTCAGAGAAAAAAAACTATCATTCCTTTCATACATAATTTTAACAGTGTTCAAATTCTTCTTTTAATTTACAGCAGCCTTTTGTTTATCCCTTTTATGGTTCCTTCATTAAATAGTTTATTTTAAACTAGAAGACAAAGCTTTAGTCTAACATTTATTTCAGTAAGACTAAAACTGAGCATCTGCAGAAAGATCAGAAGTATTATCAGTGCATTATCATTTTGTAACATTGTTTGCTTATAGCTAGTCATCACATGACTTAACTAGATATTTTCTCAAGTTACACTGCTTAATGTTTGCAATTTATGTTAATATGGCAACAAACCCTGACACACCTAAGTGGTTTCAGACTAGAATCTCAGTAGTTCAGGATGTTAGTTGTATATCTAATGCACTGTGGACCTATAACGAATCATCTGTATTATAGAAATTTACCAAACCATGTATCAGCAACACGATTTGGAATTTTTGACCTTTAAGGTGAGCATATCAGTAAAGTGCTCATTTTAAGAACAGCTTACCCTCCTTCAAAGTGTTTGATTTGAAACATAATTTTCACATTTTTACAGCTATGATCACATTTCACAAAGGACTAATCATCATTAGAAGAGGATCAGGCATGGGAAAGCAAATGCAGTTTTTATCAAAATAGCTTTTACAAAAATTAAATGTCTATGTAAAGCAAGAGAGACATAGGTCCATTTTACAGATTAAAACTGCATTGATAGTAAAAGTAAACTATTTTTAATGTGTCAGCAATAATGTATACACTATTGAATGTGCAACTTTCACTTAATTTGTTTTAGCACATTGAAAAAAAACAAGCAAGGCATGCAATGGTTTTTTTGTAATAAGTTTATATAACTAAAGTGTAATAAACACTATAATTAAAGGCCTGGGGAAGAGATATAAATAATACAGGGAGTAAAGATCATTTTGGGAGAGAAACCAAACTAGTTGAATCACCTGCATGAACTCAACCCAGAAAAAATTTCGGAAGCTATAACCAGGATTAGGTACTGAGTACCCCTGAGTGTGTGTCTCATCCACTCTTCCCCTGCAATAAAAAGCAAGACTATGGATTGGTTTAAGCACTATAAAAACTTAGAATACATTTGTCAACAATTCTGCCTCCAGAGTTAAAGTAAAAGTAATCATAAAATTTGGGGGCCGGAGAGATAGCGAGGAGGTAGGGTGTTTGCCATGCATGCAGAAGGATGCAGAGCATCCCATATGGTCCCCTGAGCTTGCCAGGAGTGAATTCTGAGCTTAGAGCCAGGAGTAACCAACCCCTGAGCACTGCCGGGTGTGACCCCATAAACAAACAAACAAAAACAAAAAATTAAACTTAAAAAAGTTCAGGGTTATTTCGTATGGTCCATATTAAATGTCCCATATATAAATGTCCCATATATAAATGATTATTTTAAAATAGAAGCCATGAGAGTCATGATAAATTATCTAAAATTAATAGAATCTAGAATTTTCTTCTCCAATTTCTCATCATGTTCCTAACATTTCTTCTCTTCTTCTTCTTCTTCTTCTTCTTCTTCTTCTTCTTCTTCTTCTTCTTCTTCTTCTTCTTCTTCTTCTTCTTCTTCTTCTTCTTCTTCTTCTTCTTCTTCCTCTTCTTCTTCTTCTTCTTCTTCTTCTATTCTTCTTCTTCTCCTCCTCCTTCTTTCTTTTCTTCTTCTTCTTCTTCTTCTTCTTCTTCTTCTTCTTCTTCTTCTTCTTCTTCTTCTTCTTCTTCTCCTCTTCTTCTTCTTCTTCCTTCTTCTCTTCTATTCTTTCCTTCTCCTCCTCCTTCTTTCTTTTCTTCTTCTTCTTCTTCTTCTTCTTCTTCTTCTTCTTCTTCTTCTTCTTCTCTTCTTCCTCTTCCTTCTCTTCTATTCTTTTCCTTCTCCTCCTCCTTCTTCTTTCTTTTCTTCTTCTTCTTCTTCTTCTTCTTCTTCTTCTTCTTCTTCTTCTTCTTCCTTCTTCTCTTCTATTCTTTTCCTTCTCCTCCTCCTCCTTCTTCTTTCTTTTCTTCTTCTTCTCTTCTTCTTCTTCTTCCTTCTCTTCTATTCTTTTCCTTCTCCTCCTCCTCCTCCTTCTTTCTTTTCTTCTTCTTCTTCTTCTTCTTTCTTCTTCTCTTCTATTCTTTTCCTTCTCCTCCTCCTCCTTCTTTTTTCTTTTCTTCTTCTTCTTCTTCTTCCTTCTTCTCTTCTATTCTTTTCCTTCTCCTCCTTCTTTCTTTTCTTCTTCTTCTTCTTCTTCTTCTTTTTCTTCCTCTTCTTCTTCTTCTTCTTCTTCTTCTTCTTCTTCTTCTTTTTTCTTCTTCTTCCTCCTCCTCCTTTTTCCCTCTTTCTTCTTCTATGTTATAGTAACTTTTTATGTGGCTTACTAATTTTTTTAAACTTACTTATTTATCCTGGATTGTCTGTCTAACCTTTGTGGTACAGTTAAAAAATACTTCATCTGTGCTTCTTCCAAGTCAACATTTGAACGCTAGTTAATAATAATTTATTTTCCTATCATTAATTTGAACATATTGCTAACTCTGAGAAAATAAAGGCAATTCATAAGTACATTTGCCCTCAGTTTCTCTCAGAAATTGTCAACTGTAGACTTTAAAACAAGTTGAAATTGTTAAGTATGATGTAGGGATCTGAGGAGTGATGGTATGAATCTACCATTCACTCCAAAGAAGGAAGCACCCAATTTTACTTACTAGTTGCATCTAGAGTAAAGCACCATAAAGATCTGAGAAGGTAACATCATACCTACAGCAGACGTCAAGCAAAGATGGTGAACAATGAGCATTCAGACCAAGGGTGGCAGCAAAAAATAAGCAGAGCAAACTTGAGAAATGCCTGTTTTTACTGCGAAAGAAAAAAGAAAATATTCAAAAGAGAGACAAAAGCTCTTTTGTTCTTTGTAATAATGAGGATTTTTCTCTATAATTGACATTTTAGTTCAAGACCTCACAAAGCACAGTAGTAACCTTTGCCATTTGGACTAATATGATTTCAGATAAATAAAATGCCTTTAAAGCCTTTGGTAAAATCACAGTTTTAAGAAGTATACCAGTTACTTGCAATTAAGCTTAACTAATTTATAGAGAAAATTGTCACTCTGAGCAATAAAAAAATGTCTCAATTTTGTTTCTTTTTTGGGGGGAGGGTGGTCACACCTGCAGCACTCAGGGGTTACTCCTGGCTCTATATTCAGAAATCTCTCCTGGCAGGCTCAGGGGACCATATGGAATGCTGGGATTCGAACCACTATCATTCTGCATGCAAGGCAAATGCCCTACCTTCATGCTATCTCTACGCCCCCCCCCAATTTTGCTCCTTGAATAAAAAGTTGACCAAGGAAGATGACCTTCAACGCCAACTGCATATTCCAAGTGTCTTCAACCACCACTAATGCTCTGTTCCACAGATTTTATTTTTGACATTGGAGCTTAGGAGCTTAGTACTCCATATGTATGACTCTGAGAACACTTCAAAAGTTGGACACAAGAGACAATTTTCTGCCACATACTTCAAGTGACCTTCAAGTCTCTGTGGACAGTCTAATATATTTTTGAAAAATTCTGGCAAATATATCTCATGGCAACTTATAGTTTACTTATATTGCAAGGTTTTTTCTTGGTATTGATGTCCTCAAAATTTTCTTCTTTGATGATAAACGAAATTTAACAACTAGCTATGTCTCCAATTTCAACCAAGTTGATAGCTCTTCTCACCAAGTTTCAAATTAATAGACATGATTGCTAATTAGCAATTTACTAGTTAATTGGGATTGATTGAACTAGAAGTACCAAAGATGCAGAGGTGCAGAGACAAAAATACAAGGATTTATAATGTGTGTGCATGGAATGCGTATGTTATGTTTACCAACATAGTTCTCTTTTTCTTTCTGCTTCTTAAAGCAAAACAAGTGAATCTTATTTTTTTTTTGGATAGTTATAAGATCAGACAGTTTCTGGCAGTAATGGTGTAATAATAGAAACCATTTTCTAAGAATTATTAAGTATGGTGTTTCAGTGACATTGACCCACTTACATTGACTCACTTGATGCATGTGAACCCAATTTCTTCCACCTCTCAATGTTTAAAATGAGGTCACTTTATTTTTATAAACTTGTTTTTATGTCAGATATTCCTATCTTCACCATTCTAAGAAATCTGTGAAGAGAAGAGGAGAGTATTAAAATATTACTCGCACTTCTTCACAGAAAATGCAAAATTGTTTCTGCAATTTAGTGTTAGGTTCTTGAGGAAAGATGGAGGGCCTTTCTTTTCTTTTAAGCAGACTCTTTTTTTATTTTAATTAACATTTTGGTATTAATATTTACACTGAAGTCTGAGATTTAGATGGCACTTTAGCTATTTGAAATGTGCAAATTTTGAACAACTTTTTGAGAAAATATCAATGTATTTATTTCTAATATTAGTAAACTTTCATATTCTAGCATTTTAGCTAAAAAAATTGCTATGAGATTTCTCTAAAGTTGAACTGATGTGTGGGTAAGTACACATGGTTAAAGAATACAAGTTGAGAAGGGATAGAAATTTTTTAATTCTTCCAGATTGAAAGAATCTCTTTAAACCCATAGGAGAGTCTTCTTGGTTTACCAGTTATCATGTTTTATTTAACTAAAAGAGACTAATTTCATTTCTATTCTAGTTTTATTTTGACTCCTGCAAACATCCCATCAGCAGGCTTTAATTAGCCATCGTTACCCTTTATTAGTCAAGAGAGTTTAACAGTCTTCACTGCATTTTCTTTTAGTAATATTCATTTATTATTTTCCTGCCAGGTTATTTAGAGCATTCTGCAATTCAGCCAGTCTTATTTAACAAAGCTAGCACAAATTCTGCATTCCTACACATTGAATATTTAACTATCCCTTTTACAGAACACATGAGAGAAAATGTATTCTAGGAAGTAAATATATTTACATATACTTGCATAGAGGGAATCAGGCAAAGATTCCTTAACTTAGAAATTAGCACCTTACTTGAAAATGTTGTCTTAAAAAGTATTTCTGTATTACAAATCATCATATGGCACATAAAGTCATTAAAGGTAAACTGATCAACGCTGAGAAAGATTTTTTCAAGCTGACCTGACCAAAATTGAGAAAGACTATTCCAAGCTCTTTGTCAGATAATAACATATATTAGGGCAAGTCTGAAAGATGAAGCAGAAGCAGCACTTGGTTTCTCTTCTTCCCTCTCCTCATCCATTTCTCTCACAGCATGAGCCAAACCCAGTGGTTTCCGAATCGAGTTCATTCACTGTGAACACTGTGGAAGGTATTCAAGCTGCGAATTTCAGAGCTGTCAAGGGTGAGCTTTTCAATCAATTCTGACACCTCCTAAAATTTCCTTTCATATTCTATCTTCTATAAATAATATCCTTTCTTAGGCATCATTTTAGGTTCACAAGCTTGCTTCTCTTTAACATGAAAAAGATCTTAATGTCTTAGACTGTCTTTTCTATACTTAGTCAAAAATGAAACAAAAAAAAAAAAGAAAAGTTACAAATGCTCTCTACTTTGGAGGCCAGAATGATAGCACAGCGGTAGAACATTTGCCTTGCATTGGGGTAACCTGGGACGGACCCAGGTTTGATCTCACGGCATCCCAGGTGGTCCTCCGACCCTATCAGAAGTGATTTCTGAGTAAAAATTTAGGAGTAACTCCTGAGCACTGATGGGTGTGGCTAAAATGAAAAACAAACAAGTAAATAAAAGTGGTACCTGAACCTGAAATGCTGGTGAAAAGAAATGTATTGGTCAGTAATAAAATAATAGAAAACCATGTAACACTTGTAAAATGGTAATGTTTTTTTTTTTTTTTTTTTGGCCACACCAGTGGACCATATAGGATACTTGGATTCTAACCATCATCCATCCTGGATCAGATGCTTGCAAGGCAAAATAACACTTTACCGCTGTGCTCTCTCTGGCACCAAAATGGTAATTTCTTATGACGATTTAAAAACTTACAGTGAACTCTGCCAAAAGGTATCATACCTATAATTTGAAGATAATAATATAGATGTATATATTGAAAATATTTCTAAGAATATCTACAAAATGCCTATACTGTAATATTGTTTCTTATTAAATAGCTCTAGATTAAATAGTAGCTAGATTATCTAGAATCCAATATTTGTATAATGTCATTTTCATGATAGAAAAAGGATATGCTAAGGCCTAACTCCCATTATTAATCCCTCAGCACCATTTACACACAGGGTGTATCCCAGAAACAAAGTCAAATATACAAAAAGTCACATAGAAATCACCAGAAAATGGGGCCTAGGAAGAGAAATCCAGGGCCCAGAGTACATTGTGGCATGCCCAGGTTCAATCAGAGGGTCCTCTGAGCACCCCAAGACCAAACACTAAGTGCAGAGTCTTTGTCTATAGAAATTTGACTCCACAAATAATAAATCAAAGAAAACAGGGAAAGGTAGAAGAATAATAAACAGTAAATAATTTAATTTAGTCCTAATCATTTGGCATGTTACCTTATGTAAGTACTAAATAAGGCAATTTAAAATATATCATAATCTCATGCCATGCAAACTTAGTATGTGTAAACAAACTAACATTACTACTGAGAGTTCTTTAGGCAAAAATTAACCACGTAAAGTTGTGATTTCTTTTCCAGAATCACCCAGTATTCATTGCAGGGCCACAATATCCTTAGTCATAATAAAATAAATATCACCTCTAGAGACTCCTGGTAATTTGGATGACCTCTAAGCTTCAAATTTGCTTGAAACTTTGAGAAGTTCTATAGATTTGGACACTACTAGAAGATCTACTGAATAGAACTGGCATAACTGCAACTGGTCAAGATTTTACTTGAGTAACTTCCTGTCTCTGGTCTCGGTCAGGAACTTTCCAACAGTTTCTACATTTCATGATACCAATGCAACCTTCTGTGATTACATCTCAAGGGAGAGTTTATGGCTATATTCTTGTGGTGGCCATTTTAGTCATCACTAACTGTGGGTTCATCTCTTAGTATGTTTTCCCAGTCCTCACAAGGTTCATGATGTCAAAATCAGCCTATTATAACATTATCACTTTGAGTTCTGGGCAGAGGCATATGTTCTCTCAAGGTTGAGAAGGCCCCATGTCCTCAAGGTTTCATTTTTTGTTACTTTCCCATAACCCACTGTGTGAAATTTTAGAAGGAAGCAACCTAGGCTTTACAACTTTTCTGATGGCACTTCAAGGTCACACAAAGTATGGAATGTCCAATTATTTTAAATGCTTAAATATAACAGCATAAAATAGTTAATCCTCAACAATATATTTCTGTATAAAAGCATATTCTGTACAAATATAAATAATATTTCCTTAGAACTAAATTCTAAAACTGGTTTTGTTCAGTATTGAATTGGTGAATAGAAATCATCTTATTTTTTTACTACTATTCAACAGACTGGTATGTTAGTTTTATAACTAATAATGAACAGATTCAAATTATATGTGGATTTATCCTTAACATGTAAATTCTGTATACACCATTTTGTTTATCTTAAATTATGCTTTTTCATTTTTGTCTTTTTGGTTTTAGCTTTGAGCACAAGAGTTCTTTTTCCTCTAAATATTGTCTGACCACTTTATCTTATTCATGTTTATTTTCAAAAATAAGATTATTTTAGGGCTTCTATCTAGCATTATAGCCATCACTGCATTTTACATTTTTTCTTACCCTTAAACTCCTTCTGGAAAGAACTATGAAACATACAATCCCACATATGATTTGACCGCTTGAGTGTTTATTTCTGGTTAAGTCTATGCAAACTTGAAACGTGATGCGGCTAGAGAAATAGATATAGTGATTTATATCTAAGAACTCACTGTGATAGACCAGTTATAAATACGTAAAAATCCTATTCTCTAGGATTTTACATATATATATATATATATACAAATATATGTGTATGTATATATGTGTATGTATATATTTATATATTTGGTTTTTGGGCCATCCCTAATGATGCTCAGGGTTCATTCCTGGCTATATGCTCAGAAATCGCTCCTGGCTTGGGAGATCATATGTGACACTCAGGGATTGAACTGCAGTCCATCCTAGATTAGCATGTGTAGAAAAACGCCCTACCTCTTGTGCCACTGCTCTGGCCCTTTCATCAATATTTTAATGTAAACTAGCATCTTTTTATTAATTTTAATTTTTAATTTCTTATTTAAATATATTACCTCTTCCTTAGTATTATGCTACAAGGATATTTCAATATATGCTTATTGTGTGCCATTTTCTTAGTATATATTGTTAAATTTTAAGGTGCTTTTTATATCTTGTACAATCATGTTTTTAAATATATCAAATCAATCTATAATTCTGGGCATGTTAAATGCTAATTTCTGAAAGAATTTACGTTTAAGATATCCTTCTTTTTGAACAAGAATTAATTTTCTGAGTAGACTTATTCATCTAAGACAACTCTACCTTCAACTTTGTGCATAACAGGATACAATTAATTGGCTCAAGTCTATAAGACATTTTATTTTACTGTAACAGTTTAGGAAAAATAATAGCCAAACATGCTTAATGAGATTGGGTGGTAAGTGTCTACCCATACAATTGATGTATTAAAAAAATTAAAACTCTTGTTTTTTCTTTGAAATTGATTAGGACAATGTATATTCTTTATATTGAAACTTTGAACTCATGTGCTATAAAAGATGAGAACTGTTTTTGTTCTCGCCTATGAAGAGGTTACCCAGGGTTAAGGAAGATCATATTTTTGATTACTACTTTCATACTAGATGTTCCACTCAGAGGTAATTACTTTTGATGACAAATGTAACTTAATTCTCTTACCAAACCATTAAAGTAGGCATTATTAGTGTTATTATTAATATATGTATGTATGTAATATCTGAGAACAAAGTTAGGATAAGATTATATACCCCAACATGGAAAATTTTGCCATAGGTACAAAAATGTCTAATTATTAAGTGTTCATTTTCACCAGGTTTCTGTATGAACTCAGCCATAATTTTTTTTAAATAATAAAACTCAACAGACGAATGGCTAAAGAAACTGTGGTACATATACATAATGGGATATTATGCAGCCGTCAGGAGAGATGAAGTCATGAAATTTTCTTATACATGGATGTACATGGAGTCTATCATGCTGAGTGAAATAAGTCAGAGGGAGAGAGAGAGACGCAGAATAGTCTCACTCATCTATGAGTTTTAAGAAAAATAAAAGTCATTTTTGCAACAATCCTCAGAGACAATGAGAGGAGGGCTGGAACTTCCAGCTCACTTCATAAAGCTCACCACATAGAGAGGTGAGTGCAGTCATAGAAATAACTACACTGAGAACTATCATAACTATGTGAATGAATGAGGGAACTGGAAAGCCTGTTTAGAATACAGGTGGAAGTGGGGTGGGGTAGAGGGAGATTTGGGACATTGGTGGTGGGAATGTTGCACTGGTGAAGGGAGGTGCTCTTTACATGACTAAAACCTAATCACAATCATATTTGTAATCAAGATGTTTAAATAAAGAAAAAAATGAAAAAAAGAAATCATAAAACTCAAAAAAGCAATGCTAGTATATCTTATTTTCATGGAATCATGTCAAGTGTGTTTGATTTGTGTTACCTGTAAAGTAAAATCCATAGAATTTTTTTGCAGAAATTCTGAATGTTTTAGTTATAATAAACTCATTTATAATCTCATGTCTACTCCCTTTTAAATTTTACTAAGGCTGGAGCATTAGTATAATGAATGGGCCAATTTCCTTGCAAAAAAATTGACCAAGGTTTGATCCCTCCAATGCTGTATGGCTTCCAGAGCACTACTAGGAGGGTTCCCTGAATGCAGAGTCAGATGTGAGACCTGAGAACACCATCTATGAACCAAAATCAAGCAAACAAAAATTTTGACTAGTTTCCCTCTATCACACCTAATTTAATATTCTCAAATTTAAAATATATATGCAGTAATTAAATGCATTAGTGCACAAATATGCATAATGTATTATACATTAAGATATTTTTATATATGAAGATTATTAAAATTATTATTTAAAAATATTAAAATTTTACAAGATATGTTTATATGCTCATGAACCTCTAATTGTTTGCTTATTATAGTAAATGAATAATGACACTTTAGTCCCACTTTTAAGTCCACAAAACCTGCTCACATAATTATTATGTAATCTGTGGATTTGTTTGGATACATGGTCAATAAAATTAAATTTATAAATTTGTTGGTTTTGAAACAGGAATAATTTGGGTGTAAATATTACAATTGCAAAGGTTGTTGAAAATGATAAAAATCTTGGCCCCAACATATAAGAAAATGCAAAGCAATAATTTTTGGAAATGGAGAGAAAGACAAATGAGAGTTAGCAGAGGGTCATACTTCAAGGGTATTTATGTACATTAGTGGAATTGAGGAATAATGGAGTTAAATAACCTAAATCATAGAGTCAACAAAACTGAAATAATGAGACACAAACTTTAAATTTAGTTCAACTCCTAAAGATGCTTGTCAAGGTGGCGGAATGGGGAGGTGGGGGAAGAGAGAACATGGGAACATTGACAGCACTATGGAGAGATCAGTACTGGGACATTATCTGTCAAAAACAGTGGTGTATAACTTTGCAAATCATTGTGCTTTACTCATAAATAAGGACTAATGGTAGAAGCAGAACTGGGGGGTGCAGGGAAAGAAAGGTGACTTGGGGGATGTTGACGATGCTCATCCTCAGGAAATGGTCAGCAAACAAGTTCTGGCTGAGAGCAGGGAGAACTCAGCTCTGCCCCCACACAGAGTGTGATCCAGAAGCACCCACTGGACCATCTAAGAACTTCTCAGGCACTCATTTGTGGTAGGTTATTCCAGAGCGACGGGAAGCTCCAAAAATGCAAATGCAGCTTCTTGAATTGTTCTCAGGTGACTCATTTTTCCCATATTTTAACAATACTTTAAAGATGTGAGGATCCGCCATTCTAAGGATGGGTCCGTGAGGGGTCTCGCTTGTTTCCTGCTTGCCCCATCCTCCACACCCATATGCATGGAATTACCGAAAAGAGCGGTGGAGACTCGGCACCATATGGCTTCTCTCATCGTTTCAGAGAAGTGTCAGCAGGGGCTACTCCCTTATAGCACGACACTGGCATTGCCATGTGCTTCATCTGGGGAACAGGCAAAGCCAGCCTAGTTCTCTAACAATGTGCACCGTGAAGGGAGTTTCAGAACCAAGGGTCGATATGCCAATGAAATAAATGTCTTGCCGTTATTCCAATATAATCATTCCATACGTGAATGAATTGTACTTGAAAGATGATTTTAATTTCCTGTATTTATTTCGGACGTATTTTTATCCACTACACTTAATGGTACTTCTTAACCCAAGTTTGGAAGTAGAGTGTAAGATTGTTAAGTCATTCTCTCCAAATTTGGGGTCAAGTTCCATATGTTTATGTTGCTAATGTTAATAATACAAAAGATATTATCATGGTTATTAAACTAATAAAATTTGCTTTTGCAGTTATTTTTTAAATTTTTGTATATATATTTTTCCATCATAGTCAGTGGCACCAACAATTTATTCCTGGCATTGTGCTCAGGGGATTGTATACAATGCTGAAGATGGAACTTAGTTTTCCTTGAGGAAAGTCAGACTGAGCCCTGACCTATCTCTGTTTCTACCAGTGATTTCTATGCTTTTTAATTATGCCAATATAAATGATATCATTTCGATTGTTTTTATAGAAATTTTCTATGTGGTAATCCATGAACATTTTCAGAATGTTAGACTTTCTTTTTAACTCTCCTATTCTTTTCTCTCCTTTATATAGCTTTGGTTTTATATTTATTCTTTTTGGGGGAGAAAGGCCATGCCCAGCAAAGCTCAGGGACTATTCCTGGCTCTGGGCTTAGAAATAATTTCTGGGATCCTCGAGGGACCATATAGGATGCTGGGAATCTAACCCGTGTCTGTCCCATGCAAAGCAAACACCCTACAGCTGTGTTATGTCTCTGGTCCATTATATTTATTCTTAAACAAAGTCAATTTTCTTTTTAAAAGATACACATTGTTGAGGCTGGTTCTTCAAGCTAGTCTTCTCTTTTGTCCACTCACCCCACATCTTTGTCTCTCTGTCTCTTTGTTTTCTTTCTTTCTCTTTCTGTCTCTTTGTTTGCTTTCTTTGTCTCTCTATCTCTTAGTTTGCTTTCTTTGTGTACTTTGAAACAATACATGTTCTCTTGAACAAGTATTTCTTCTCTTTTTCTCTCTGTCTTTCTATGTAATTTTCACTCAGTAAAACTATTTTATTTCATGAAATATATATACATATTTATACATACACATAGATGGAAATTATTTGCTTCAAAAATTAAGTGTATATAAATTTGAATAAGAGCTTGCCTTAATTTAGGGTGTTACAAACTGTTAGTAGTGATTGCATAAAGAAATTCCAAAGACTGTGATTTATATAAAAGTGAAGAAATTATTATAAATGGAATAATTATAATTCTGTGCTCCAAGATTGCCATGATATCTATTGCAATCCAACAACTTCACTATACTTACCTGGGATTACATGAGAAAAAAAGAAACAGATCCAAACCCACCTGGCTCCAGGTAAGTCCACTGACTTACCTGCCCACTGGCACTACCTCCTATTTAATTTTCTTTGATTCCCAAACCAAAAGATAAACCTTGTAACTGCACCCTGAGTCACTCTCGCGTTTTGACAATGCCTTAGGATTTTCCCATCTCTCAAGCTCTCCATCTTGTCTGATCTGACCCACACAATCAGTTGTTTATTAACATAGTCCTGCAAATTAATGTTGCTTAATTGTCACCCATTCAACTACCTTTAAGTAACCTTTAGTTATAATATGATTTTTGTAGGTTTCTTAACTGCATAAAATCCCCATCACAGAGAAGACAGATGCAATGGCATCCACAGCACTTTTTTTCTCTTTTTTTCTTTTTTTTTTCTTTTTTTTGCAGATGGTAGAATCTTTTCTTCCAAAGAGAACAGAACCATTGAATGGGTCCACCCACAGTCAAAATTGCTTCTCTACAAACTGAATCCCGGGGAAGCTTCTATTAAAGATGCCTGCATTGATATGATTGTATTTACACTTCTTAAACAGAGAAATAGACACAGGCATTATCTGTAGCCATTTGAAACAGGTTCTATAGAGACTTTTTAAAAAGAGGGATATTTATAGATAACAGAGCTATTTGCAGAAAAGTATATCAGCTTATTCAAACTCATCGGGGCTTTGGCAAATATTTAGATAAGCAGAAAAACAAATTAATGCTCAATCAAAACTAGTTTTGTTAGGTGTCAGGCACTGGGAACTTGTTTTTAATAAGTTAATAATTCCCATAACATCTCCCAAGTACATACTAATAGTCTGCAATTTTTTATTTGTTCTGCTTATCAGATGTGTGGCTAACTTCAGATTGACTTCAATGGTAGAATTGTTTAGCGTGTTTTGACCTTTGAGTTAATTTAGAAGGCATTTTATTGCTTTGCCACAGTTAGAAAAGATGGATCATTTACTATCTATGGCTCCTACAATCCAGAAGGATGCTTTATACATCTGGGTCAAGACAGTTCACAAACAGAGGAACACAGATTTTATTGGTTTAATATTTCAGGTGGTTATATCACTTTCATAAAAGAGCTTTTACTTTCTCTAATTTCAATGGAGAATCTGGTAAGTGAACTGATAATCAATCACATTTGTTCTGTTGCTTTTTAAAAGCTGAAATGCTTCACCATGAAAAGCTGTTACTGAACAGACAGTAGGGTTTCATAAGCGTTTTTATTAGGCAGACCCTCTGCTAGCTTAAAAAAAAAGTGATTTAATTTGCTATGCATGTAGACTACAGATATTACCACTGCCACAGACCTATAGAGAATGAAATATCAATTTACATTTTCTCAAGACCCAATCATTTTCAATAGGTGTTGTGTCTGTGGACCGATTCACAGGAGAGCCTGGCAATGGAATGATCACACAGCAAGCAGGTGCGGCAGCTGAATTCCTCTTTAGCAGATATTTGAAATCATTACAGTCAACTGGCATTTACTGGTTTCCTTTTTTCCTCCAGCTGCAAGATGTAATGTAAAGTGCACCTCAGAGGGACTCGAGAGTCTTGGATCTGCACTTGGTACTATGTGCAAATAGGTAGAAATGAAACATGGTGTCAAATATTATATGGCTGGTATAAGTGATATGATTGTCATTAAAATGATTGTAGCCAAACCTGTTCATCTATGGTTTCAAGTGAGTCAAGAATAGTTGGAGCCCCTCTTTATACTTTGAAAGCTGTGGCTTTTCTACCTTTGTGGTTGACACCCACCTGCACAAAATACATGCTACATAGCTAGTTGACATTCAACAAATATTAATTCATTTTATCATGCATATTTAATCATTTATGTTAAGGGATTAGGCTGTCAACCGAACATTAACTCCATTCTCATTCACCTCCTTCCTCTTTAACAGTGGAGGATGAGAAAAATGGTCACACTTTTACACTTAGCTAATTTTAATAAGCTCATATTTGACACAGATAAAATTAATGATATTTACTTAGTATCTATTTTCTTCTGATCACTGTAATTGAACCATTATCTTATTTTAAACTTTAGAAAATCTCTGAGATGTAAATACCTTTTTCCATAAATGAGGCATTAAACTTAAAGAATCTTAGTGGGTTCATCTGAGTGAGCTCACACAAGCAGAGACTGAAGGTCTCAAGTCAGTGATTCTCTATTTCCAAAGTCTTTCACTGTTTATTACCTTGTGGAGCTGGAAGATTGATAGGGTGCTTGCCTTGCACATGGCTGGCCTGGGTTCATACTCAGGCACCATATCTGTTCCCAAAGACCTTTATACAAAGTGATTCTGAGCTAAGAACCAGGAATAGTTCTAACAGGGCAGGATGTATCCAAATAAAAACAATCAGAAAAATATTACCACTCCCTTAAATAATTCTAAATTATGCCTGGAATAATTATGTTTTCATTTTTAATATTTAGGAGTGCAATAATACTAGTTCTCAATATAAACTGCACTATTGACATTTTAAGACAAAACTATAATTTGGTCAAAACATTTAAATATCAGAGATTTTACAAGTGTTTATTTTTTATTCATCAATATGCAAACTATGTCATGTATATGCTAATTTAATTTAAGTTCATAATTATATTTGACTGAAAGTCTGGAAAAGATTTCTCTGTATTCCAAGAATATAATAAAATTTGGAAGAACTGTAGTTCTTGTAGGAACACTGGCAAACAACAAAGTCACATTGGCATTTCCTAAAGCACACAAGAAGTTCTGTGGAAGATTATTACTGAAGTAAAAATATCAGGACAGTGAATCATGCTAGTAAGTAGAGAACCAGTATGTGCCAAATAAAATTTGTGTCAGTGATGTCACTCATGTTCCTATTACCTAGAAATTCTGTAGTCATCGTACTAATACAGCAACATGTATAGATGGCCACCTCATACATTTTGTGTTTACTATGTCTGTGAGAGCATTGCTTTACCACCTGCTGAATTTAGTACACATGTCTTGTTCATGTAGATCCTAAGCCTACAAAATAGAATGCTGTATTTGCTTAAGGGCAAGATCACCTGCCCATGCATTTCTCTGAGCAGATGCTTGTAATCAAATCTTACTCATATCTTCATGTCATTTTCAATGGCTTCTACACTGGCAAACAAAAGCAATTTTTAATAGCAAACAGAAAATTCATCGAATTAATTTTAGATGAAATATTTTTCCCAAAAACTGAAAGAAGAGTCTGAAAATATTTAGAACTACATATTCCTGAAGATTTTTGGCAAAATAACAGATATTATAGAACATGGGGGGTGAATTAGAAACAAAATAAAATTAACTTCCTAGTTCTCAGCATAAATGGTGTCTGTTGGATTAGTGAATTTTTTTCTTCCAGCAAATCTGATACTTCATGCCTAGAAAATTTCCTTTGCTTAGTGTGACCAAGATTATTTAAATATTTTATAGACATATTACATTTAATCATATATTTGATTTATATATTAAGATATTGAATTAGTAGAGTGAACTATTTTTACTATAAAATTATGAATTTCTGTTTTGATCTCAACATTCCTTAAGACATTGTCTTGGAGGTTATGTATTATTATTGTGACATTAGTCAAAATAGGTACTAAGGCCATCTAATTTTCCAGGACACTGAAATGTGATTATATCCTTTTATGTATCAAATGCCAACCCTTCCAAAGGTACTGACTGATAATATTCCAAACTGAAAAGTTTGGGATAAAAACATCATCGAAGAAGTAACAGAGAGAAGAAAGGAGAACTTTTACTGATAATTCTGAAGCTGAGGTTGTAAAAGATTCAAGTAGATATTTGAGCAGGGTATAAGAGGGGAGATTTAGAACAAGTTTTAGAGATAGGTTCAATTGAGTTAATTTAGGGAAGTGTTTAATAAATAAATTCAGGACTGACAATATTCAAGACGTAGCCTGATATTGGTAATCATCAAAGATCAGCGAGAGTTTATCCTGTTTGGAAGTCAGAACTTGTTATGTTCTCGGGAGTTATTCATCACCCTTTTCTGTACTGTGTCTATGGAGTGTGAGAGAGAATAATTGCACATTTTCTCAACAATGTCTTTTATGTACTGAGGTTTGCTTAGTTTATTGATTATTTTTTTAAATCATTCTTCCATTGTTTCATCTTAAGAATCATCATCATTCCCCATATGACATTATTTTAAGAGTAATTTTATATCTTAATTAGCCTCTGAATTAACAAAACTACTTTTACTATAATAACTAATAAAGTAAAATACATAAATGTTGGGATAAGTAAAAGTCTGCTATATTTTCTTATTTTTATCCATTGCTACTTTCATGAGAAAAATAATCTTTATTATACAATAATTTCCTCATTCTAATTTTTTTCAGCAAAATAGAATGCAAATTTGATGATTCTGAAAGAATACATAAAATATTTTGTCTATGGTAAGGTACTAAGTGGTAATCAAAATAAATTTTCAATGCTTTGGCTGTGCATGGAAGCATGTGTGAAGGAAATGGACTAAAAAAAGGATAGAATTTTGATTTACTAAGGTATCTTGAGTTAGGTCCTTTCACGTCCTCCCCACGGGAAGCACTGTTGTTTGCTTCCTTTCTCTGGCCTGCTTGCCATGTAATTGGAGACTGATGTCTCCCAGTGGGAAACAAAACTTGATCAGAGAACAGGTTGCATTGTCTCCTAAAGAAATTATGCCTCACTGATTGCAGATATTGGCTCTTTCATAATGGAAATGTATAATTAATGCCTTTGTTTCCATAGCTTTTGAAATTGAACCACCAGAAATTGATTCTAAAAGAATGATTTAATATCAAATCCACTCTCTGTCTAACCATTAATGCAGTAGATTGAGGAGACCACAGGGTACCACAGTAGAATGATTGGATTGTTGATACCTTGATTAGAAATTGTGCCTAATGTTGTTCCAATACTAAACAGTGCAAATATTCTATGTAAAATCAAAGAGAATAAAATGTCAATCCCAGGCAGATTTGATTCTTTAAATTAAAAATATATAAGTAATGCATATTTTTCTTGTAGTTTTAGATTTAATATATTTTGAAATTTTAGAGTTGTTCATAAGATAAATCTCTGAATTTTACTTTAAAAATGTACAATGACCTCAATATTTCCAATTAGCATTTTTTGTTTTGTAATTCACAGTAGAGTCTGAACATCTGGTAATATGATTCAAATGTCCTCCATCTTCTCACCCCTGAGATTTAATTTGACTATCTGCTATTTATATTTTGATTCAAATTTTCAACTGCCTACTTTATTCTGCTACAATATGTACTATGGGATTTGAAATGGATGAATCCAATACATCCTTCAAGACAGATAGCTCTCCCAACCCTCAGAAAATTAGTGCTAAGTAGAACAAAATGTTTCAAAGGAAATGTGTAACTGAACAACTTTGCTAATCAAGCATTGTTATAAAGACAAACGCAAATCAGGAAAAGTTAATAATTGAAGCAGGGAGACTACTTTAGTGACTAGAATAATACAATTTTAAAGGAAATATTCATAGAACTAATTAAGTATAAATGCATGTTTTTAATTTGTATAATTTGAGATTGTAACTAAAAAATTTCACTAAGGTTCTATCATCTATGGTTACTTTCCAATTTTTATAATAATATCAAACCACTACTAGCTAGTAAATCTTAGACAAATTCTATGTTAATATTTATAGTGAAATGCTGGAATTGGTTATTAGAGTGAATGAATTTGCTGCAGATTATTTGGAATTTTGTGGACAGTTGAAGACACATGTGTAGATTGGAATCAGTTGTGGTGTGCATGCTAGTGCTAGAGAAATTCCTCAACCCGCCCTATCAAGTTTATTTTATGCTTATTTTCAACAAACTTGCTAAACATTATCAGGACAAAACACTTTCTTTTTTGTTTTTTCTTTGTTTGCATGTGTGTGGCTGCCTCTCCAACAGTGTTCAGGAATCACAATGCTCAAGGATTACACTGGCCAACTCAGAAAAAGAGATATAGGGTACTGGGAATTGAACATGAGTTGGTAACATGAAAAACAAGTGTTCTACCCACTCTGCTCTCATTCTGACCCCTAGCACACTTTTTCTAAATCATGATTTCTGTAGTTGCCAGATTGACTAATAATATCAAATGCCTCTTACCAATTTGTGCAGATTAAAACAAAATCAGAATATGTCCTACACATTCTAAAGGTGGCTACTGGATGCCATGTAAGGCACACTCTGCCTTATCCAGCCTTGACCTGAATTACCAACAGAGTGGCTCAGATTAATTTCTTCTCAGCTCCTGCTTTCAGTCTAAGAATGGAATAATCACAGCTACGCATGGTGTCATCAAATACTAAACTTGCAAAGTTGTAACTTTTTGATCTGCATAAAAGAAGAGGACATGGAAATGAGGTGTTAATTTTTTATCATGTATGGGTTATTTTAAAAATTACTTATGGAAAAAAGGCAGACACTACCACAGATTATTTACTATGTTTTTCTGCTAGGACTCTCTTGTTCAATCACTCAGATTGAGTAAATTAATTCTAACTCTGAATGTAATCCCTCAAACTAACACCATTTCTATTCATCTAAGTCTCTAATGGTAAAAAAAATCAATACACTTCTGTTGACAAATTTATCTTACATACCTAATCCAAAAGCATGCAGGATTTGAGTGAAAGAATAAATAATTTAAAGACTACAAATAGTATGAATTACCGGTGACTATTCTGCTCTTCTATCGGGCCAGTAGGGGGCGCGCTATAGCAGTAAAACCATCTCTAGTAGTTAAATTAACAGTCTTGGGAATCCAGGGTAGTCACGGCAGGGATCCTGCACTGTCTCAGTTCTCATTAATATTCCCATCTAGCCCTTAGCTTATGCAACTGGTTGCATTAAAGTAATAACAACCAGCATCATTGCTAAAAATCCTTTTCCTCCCTGCCATTGAAGCTAAGAAACCATTGGATTTCTCATGTCTACAAACTACGAAGGAAGGAGGGAAAGGAAGATGAAGGAAGGAAGGAAGGAAGGAAGGAAGGAAGGAAGGAAGGAAGGAAGGAAGGAAGGAAGGAAGGAAGGAAGGAAGGAAGGAAGGAAGGAAGGAAGGAGGGAGGGAGGGAGGGAGGGAGGGAGGGAGGGAGGGAGGGAGGGAGGGAGGGAGGGAGGGAGGGAGGGAGGGAGGGGAGGGAGGAAGGAAGAAAGGAAGGAAGGAAGAAGGAAGGGAGGGAGGAAAGGAGGGAGGAGGGAGGAGGGAGGGAGGAAGGGAGGGAGGAAGGGAGGAAGGGAGGGAGGGAGGGAGGGAGGAAGGGAGAAAGAATGGAAGGAGGAAGGAAGGAAAATCTGTTACTTATCTTGCAAACATTCCTTAATGCTAACTTTCTAGCAACCAATTTTCTAAAAGATAAATCTAGGGGTCGGAAAGATAGCATAGCGGAAGGGTGTTTGCCTCGCAAGAGGCTGACCCAGGACTGACCTGAGTTTTATCCTTTGCATTCCATATGGTCCCCTCACTCTGGAGCGATTTCTGAGAACATATTCAAGAGTAACCCCTGAGCATCACTGGGAGTGCCCCCTCCCTCCAAAAAGATAAATCTAAACCTTAAGAATTATCTAAGTACTTTAACTTTCAGTTTTTGGGGGGGTCCATACCCAGTGGTGCTCAAGGTTTTCTCTGGTCTCTGTGCTCAGGATCACTCCTGGAAGAGCCGGAGGAATCATATATGACATTAGATAATGAACTTGGGTCAGCCCTATCCACGATAAGAGCCTTCCCTATACATTGGCAGATCTCCAAATATATTTAGCCTTTTATTTAATGTATATATTGTATATGTGCATTTTAGGTATCTAAGTATATTTACTTTAAGATATCATAGTAACCATGTAGAGATGTCAATTTCCTTATGCAATTGATAGTGCATTTGTGTAAAATAATTATAAAAATGTGAAAGCATGGAGCAAGAATCATGAACTTTGTATTACTCTGAGTAAACTTTGCTGCCATTAGTAATTTATACTCTAGTCCTCCAAATAGAATTTTTTATATGTGCTACCCTGACATAATGTATTCAACATGAGAATGCACACACGCACACACACTCACACTCAAAGACATAAAGGATAGCACACAAATGAAATATAATGAGTTGGAAGTATAACTTAGTATTAATAAAAGTATTACTAGTGGCACCCCATTATCCATATGCACCTAGTAACACTTAAAATTATATGTGCAGTATAATCTTAAAAGTACAATCTTAAAGTGTAACACACTTTGTACAGTATTAACTTGTTGTATGCATCCACCCAGCATCACAATCCTAAGGATGCACAGGATCTGTTCTGACAACTGCATCCTTAAGGCCTTTTGGCTCATATGACTGCCCAGAGCACATGTTCAGGGGGCCGGGCCAGGGACTCGCTAGTGATTCTCAGCTAATCAAGCTGATGCATCAAAGCAAGGGCCAAGAATGCAATGGGCTCTGCAGTGCTGGGAACAGAGCCTTGTGCTGTTTAATGTTTTTCATTGGTCAGAGAAGGTGGGTGGCATATGGTGCCAGGAACAAAGCTGTGGAGCTATCTCCGAGCCCCAACCCCAATGCATATCTTCTTTAAAAATGAATGTTACTGTTCAAGGGTGATAATAATCATTTTCCCAAGGATACTGAAAGCCTAATTTGGATATGGAAACAGTGAGTCAGGAGGAGAGCTGCTGTGTTACTCGAGCTCAGGAAAGTTCTCTGCATGTGCCAGCGCTGGGCTGGGCATAGTGGTCTAAGTGATCCAGCAGAACATGACCAGTCAACAAGATTTTATAGCTGGCACATCAAATAAATCACAAAAACCTAAAGGATGGATGGTGAAGAATCAGATAAGTGACCTGTTCTCTGTGCTAACCACATTTGCACCAAGTGCCTCTATTTCTGGAACCTCTTGTTAGAGCCACCTTTGTTGGCTAACCTAAAGCAAAGCAATAAAAACAAGTCTCTTAAACCCATAACTTCAGGTCCACAATCTGTACAACTCTCGGGGATTGTTCTCCTGAAATAAACAGATTTCCCCATATCTGTATGCTCGTAGGCTGCTATTTTAATCGCCTTTAGTTTGAAGGCTCTCTGGGAATAGTTTCATTTTAATTGCATTGTTTTCAGGTTGGATGGGTAGAGATTTAAGACCAGAGAATTCTGCAAAGCTGTGTCTGTCCATGGAGCCACTGTGAGGTGAAACACACAGTAGAGTGAGATGTAACAAAAAAAAATTCTGACCTCTTCACAACATGCTGATGTACTGAGCCCATTTAGATTCAAAGTTCAGAAAGTCATATAAATCAAAAAGTACCAGACAAGCTTCTTGCAATGAACATTAAGAATTGAGTCCTGGGGCCGGTGAGGTGGCACTAGAGGTAAGGTGTCTGCCTTGCAAGAGCTAGCCAAGGAAGGACCACGGTTCGATCCCCCGGTGTCCCATATGGTTCCCAAGCCAGGGGCAATTTCTGAGCGCTTAGCCAAGAGTGTGGCCCAAAAAACAAAACAAAAAAAAAGAATTGAGTCCTATAAGCCTATGTGTTTGTGTGTGTGTGTATGTACACACAGATATATAATCTATATGAGAAAAGTAAAACTAGGCAGATTTCCACTTAAAAGGGCATTATGTAATGTTAACATATTACATTACCCTAAAATCTTAACATCCCTTTATAATGTATATGTATATATATACATATATATGAAGTGACAAGATATGTAGGTAAAGGTCTAATAACAATACATAATAAATCATAATAGGTAAAGATGGAGGCTCATAAATAATATGGAAATAGAAATTTAAATGTTCAAGGAGGCAAAGGTTTAAAGTACCACTTTATCAAAATATGATTAAACTCAAAATTTAGAATACTAAGTAACTACTTGAGATATATATATCAAGACTACCCCTGCACATGGGAGACAAGGGGGGTGGGGGGAGTATAGCTATCCCTATCTTATTTCTCTTGCGCTGAGGGTAGGATTCACCTCTCTCTGATGCTTCCCTGGAGCTGTGTGGGAATCAGAACTGCTAAGTTCCAATTTCCACCTTCACAGTCCTGCATTACGCAATTGCATTCAGGAGGAATAAAATATACGGGACTACACACAGCCTCATCTCTGCAGGGCATGTTTCCTTAAACTACACACAGTCCCAGAGATACTGGAGACAATGATTTCATGGACTTGCAAAGGGTCCCTCAGCTGCATTAGTATCTGTGAAAACTCTCAAACTGATCTCCTTGAACACCACATTTTTCTCTCTAGAAGATGCACTCGACCATAAGACGCACATAGCTTTTAGACAAGGAAAACAAGTGACTTCAAGAGACAGTAGCTGGGAACAACCAACCTCCGAGAACAAAGTGTATTTGCAATATGTAGGTCCACAGCTAGTTAAACACATTTACCTAATATTTTTTTTTACATCAGAAAAAAAAAAACGTTTCTGTTAATATAAAAAATAAAAGTTTCAGCAGCGATCAAATAATCTTAAATGAAAGCTCTATATGTGACGGTGAAAGTGCATTAACCTGATTTCTTGTACTATGTGTTATGCCTGCACAATAAAGGGGCACAGCACTGCCAGTGTCAAGTGGTTAGTATATGCTCTCCTCCCCTGCACTCAGACTTCAGGTCCCGTGACATTCGCTCCATAAAATGCACAGACATTTCCCCTCATCTTTGAGGGATGCATCTTATGGTACAAATAATACCGTACCTTCAATTAAAGTCACCAGGCATTCGGTTTGAACATGGTGTTTAGGAATTAGTAGGAGCCATTAAGTGTGATTCTGGCGTCCTTGAAGTGGTGTAAAAATACGTTTTTCCTACAGGTGGCTCCAGTTTCCATCTGCTGTAAACCGGGCTGACTCTTCTTGGTCTTCCCCAGCTGGTGTTTTCCAGAAAAGCCCCAGGGACCAGGGGAACCCTTGCTAGAAGACCTGATTCAGGTTGCTGAGGGGACGAGTTACCTCACTGGTCCCCAAAGGAAGGGAGTCCCCACACTGTGGTTTATTAGGGACTTTCTCAACACGAGGTGTCTCCTCATTACCTGCAGAGTTTCTGGTTGTTTATACCACATTTTCCACTGGGAGACAGGCAAGAAAATGTCATTTATATTGTAGTAGCAGGAGTTACAGGAATAATTCTTCTTTAATTATCTGAAATCTGGACCTTATTTACAGGTATTAATGGGATCAAGATGAAGACGTAAGGTGGAAAAATGACCTTTCATCAGCAGAGCCATCAAAGACGCTTCTCGGCAGTTCTTGATATGAAGTGGGGGTTAGAAGCAGAGTCCTTAATTCAAAAAGGCCAGGAAAACATTACAAGGCACTGTGAAGAAAGAACAGATATTAGGGTCTATTTATTATTCTTATTGATGGAGTAAATGAATTTTTTTTGGCCAGGTTAAAGTTACCTGAAAGTGGGGCCAGAGATATGGAATGGAGGTAGGGTGTTTGTCTTGCATGCAGAAGGACAGTTGTTCGAATCCTGGCATCCCATCTGGTTCCCGGAGTCTGCTGGGGGCAATTTCTGAGTAGAGCCATGAGTAGCTCCTGAGTGCTGCTGGGTATGACCCCCCAAAATTAAAGTTTTCTGCAAGTTTTTATATATACATATGATATATTTAAGCTCTGCTATTGGTGTGGCTTTTTGACCCAATATTTTGCAATTCAATTTCCTTTTGGATATTCATATAATAGTAATTCAGGTTCTGGAAGTAGTGCACTGGATATAGTTTGCACTGGCCTTGTAAGTGTGAGAACCCATCACAACACCTAGATATAAGTAATATCAATTCGCTGTATCTTCAGCATGTTACATTTCCTTTTCATCATTTGTTGTTGTTGTTATTTGGGGGGGGCATTCTGGTAGTACTCAGGTTTACTGCTGGCTCTGGGCTCACTCTTGGTGGTGCTCTGGAAAATCACAAGAAGTAGCAGATATCACAAACCAGTTGGCTGTACTAAGACACCTGTCCCTAGCAAATTCTCCTGTTTATATATTATGGTATCAATGAGCATAATATTGAAGAATATTTGAGAGTCATATCCCCTGTCTAATGCTACAGCATTCAAATGAACTAAGTCTTTCACAAGATAAAATTCCTGTTTTGGCTGGCTATTAATTTTTTTAAATATATCCATGCCTAAGTATAACTTCTGATAAACTATTTTTGGGGATATCACACCCAGCAGTACTCAGGGTTTACTCCTGGCTCTACGCTCAGAAGTCGCTCCTGGCAGTCTCAGGTGACCATATGGGATGTTAGGATTTGAACCATTGTTCTTATGCATGCAAAGCAAATGCCCTACCACTGTGCCATTTCTCCAGCCCCAACTTTCAATAAACTTTTAGCTAGTGATTTGAAATTTATGTATATGAAAAATGTTAAAATAGAAAATATACGATATATATCTTATATATGTTAACTTTATCTTTCATATTAAGTATATACTTTAAATCAAGTAAAATATGTGAAATATAAAATCTTGGACAAAGATGCTATCTAATGAGGTTTATTTCCTTAAAAGGAATCTAGTTCAGAGAGTTGCTTCAGTGAAAAATGGATGAGATTAATTGACATAAATGTATTCATTTAACTGACTCATCTTTTATAATGTCAATCCATTGTTCCATTTTATCTTTCAGCCTATCAGAAATGTATCATTTGATATACACTTACTGTTTTAAAAAGTACTTGAAAATTACCCATTTTCCTGAAAGTGGGTTAGAATATATTAAACAGTATTAGCAACATTTTTTAAAGCTTATTAGTTGTAAGTACACCTCACTAGTAGCTAAAAGATGTTTGCTCTGAACAGTGTGTTAAGCTATTCAGCCATGATTTTAGATTTTTTATCATTTTTCTTTTACTATATGGTAGTAATTAAATATTTTTATATAAATATAAAACTTCCTAAATTAGTTTGCCTATCCATCCTGATTCCTGCCTAGTCCTTAGTTCGAAAAAAATTTATGAATGTACTAATTGAGAAAGACTAGAAACATTAACATTAAAATTAATTAAAACAATTAAGAAAATCTTTAAATATATTCCTATGAACAAAAAAATGATTATATATTGTAATGGGCTACCAATATAAATTTCTTCGTTAACATTCTACTGTCTTTGTAACATTTTCTAAATATTTAAAAATGTCTTACATTTTTATAGATAATAATTTAAATCTATTACTATTATTTATAGGAATCTATCTACTAAAGTAATATCATGTTAAGAAAATATTAATTTATCCAAGTGTTATATGATCATTTGACTATCAATTTTGTGGTTATAAACCTAATTTCTTTCCTTATACCATCATTTTTGTTTTCAATTTTGTTATGGTTTTTAACATAAATGGTGGTTTAAGAACCACCATGGACAGTGTGTGTGTGTTTGTGTGTGTGTGTGTGTGTGTGTGAGTTTAACCTCATCTGCTGTCACCTCACTCAAATCCTGACATTTTGTGTTTCCTATTGTCTGTAAAATATATTGCAAGAACTTTAAGACTTCAATGTAAACAAGTTAGTCAGGAAAGGCCTGATTCAGTAGAACCATGCTGAGGGCAAAGACAACATGGTTTAATTTTAATGAGAAGGGTTCAAGTGTTTCCAGCCTAAGCAGAGCCACTAAGAAGTGCCCAAAGCTGCTGGCAGGGAAATTGGTGGGTGAACATGGTGTTTAGAAACAGGTGTGTTTGCTATCTGAGCTGGTCTAAGTAAGGCCCTCAGGAACATGACTCCCCGGTTCTAAAGGGCATATTTTCATATATCACTGCACAGCTTCTCAAATTTCAGAGAGACATTATAGGATGTAAAATTAAGCATAAAATCTGTGTGTGGGTGGAGAGGGGGTCACACACAGCAGTGCTCAGGGGCTAGAGAGATAGCACAGCTTTAGGGCATTTGTCTTGCAAACAGCCAACCCAGGACTGAAGGTGGTTTTATTCCCTGCATCCCATATGGCAGGGGTCTCAAACTTAATTTACCGGGGGCCGCAGGAGGTAAAGTCTAGGTGAGGCAGGGTCGTGTAAGGGATTTCACAAAAAAAAAAGTCCTCAAACATCATTATTAACAGTTTTAATTATTTCTTCTGAACATGAATAGAACATTGAGTGAAGATCATGAACAGTTCTTCTGAACTTGGCATCTTTTGCCTATTCCTTGCTGCCAGAGATTTGACAGCACTTCTTCTCACAAATCTAAACCACATTTGGCTTTAGAGAGGAAGCAGTTGAGACACTCAGTATGGCTTGAAGATGATCATCATTAAGTCTAGACCTGTACATTGACTTATTGAAGTTCAATGTGAAGAATAACTTTTCACACAAATATGTGCTCCCAAAAGGCACAGGGTGCGCTTGAACATTCAGGAAAACTCAGGGAAGCTGGGGGGGGGGGCAATTATCTCAAAAATTGCCCATGCATGTCTGCTTTTCCACTAATCTCCCTGAACTTGGCTTTGAGATCAGAGTTGCATTGCAGGTAAATGAGCTCCATTTGACGCACAGGAGGGGCATCTTGCACATCAAAGGAAAAGGGCTCCACAAAAATTTGGAAAGTGGCTCTGTGCTTTTTGAAGTCTGCAAATCTGTGATCAAATTCCTTCTCTAGCTTAAAAATAGCATCGACATATTTCTTACTACTGAATTGTATGCCTACATCCACAAGTTCCTTGCATGATGGGAAATGGCAAAAGTTTGTCTGAGAGAGCTGGGATTGCCATAACACAAGTTTTGTGGAGAATACTCTCATGTTGTCATAGGCAGCACTGATAAGCTGCCCTAGGCCTTGTAACAACATCTTGTTTACTACATTCAGCTTATGTGTGATGTCAACAAGAAAAGCTAAGTCCCTGAGCCATTTGTGACCACTCAATTCAGAAACAGCATTCCCATCCTTCTCCATGAAGGCTTTCACTTCTTCTCTCAACTCAAAAAATCTTTTCAGGACATTTCCCCTGCTGAGCCAACGTACCTCAGTGAAATAGAGCACATCTCCATATTCTGACTCCATTTCCTCTAAAAAAAAGCATGGAACATCCTGTGCTTTAAGCCTCTGGACCTGATTTGGTTGATGCATTTCACAACAACAGACATCACATTGTCACACGGCAGGCATTTACTGCAAAGGGCCTGCTGATGGATAATGTAGTGAAGAGCAATGGCGTTCTCTACACTCTCCTCTTCAAGTTTTTTTTGAACAAGTGCCACCAAACCATTTTTCCTCCCTGTCATCAATGGCGTTCCATCAGTTATTATTTCAACAAACCTCTTCCATGGCAAACCTGCATTCTCCTTTACATTTTTTTTGTGTGGTTTTTTGGGTCACACCTGGCAGTGCTCAGGGGTTATTTCTGGCTCCAGGCTCAGAAATTGCTCCTGGCAGGCACAGGGGACCATATGGGGCGCTGGGATTCGAACTGATGACCTCCTGCATGAAAGGCAAACGCCTTACCTCCATGCTATCTCTCCGGCCCCGCAAACCTGCATTCTCAATGGCATCACAGAGATGCCGAAATATCTCATTAGCGGTGGTCTGGCCATGCATTGGAATTATTGTGAGTAGCTCCTCTGTCAATTCAAAATTGCAATCAACACCACAGACATAAATTGTGAGTTGTGCAGTGCTGTTATATCTGTGCTCTCGTCAAGAGCAACTGAGTATGCATCAAAACATTTGGCTTTCTCACACAGTTGATGATAAATGTCACTCGACATGTCAGAAATGCGCTCTGCCACAGTGTTGGCAGAAAGGCTGATTTTGCTAAACTGACCTTTATTTTCTGGACAGAAAATACTTGCAGCCTGTTACATGCATTTTTTTTAAACAAACTCTCCTTCTGTGAATGGTTTCCCTGCCTTAGAATCATCTCACTAACCATGTAACTAGCTTCAACTGATGCAACATTCTCTTTGTTTGCTTTCTTGAAGAAATCTTGTTGCCTCATTAGACATGCTTTTAGACTGGCAACCCGCTTGGCTCTCTCATTTCCTTGATATTTTTCACATTCCTCAGCATATTTAGTTGAATAATGGCGTTTCAAGTTGTATTCCTTGTGCACAGCAACTTTCTCTGAGCAAATAAGACATGTGGGGATGCCCCTGTGCTCAACAAAGCAATACTGCGTCTCCCAATTTTCCTGAAATTGTCTGCACTTGTCATCAACCTTTCTCTTCACTGCAGGCTTTGATGAAGTCATGATGAAGGTATGAAAAAATCTAATTCTGTAATAAACTTCTCTCCCTTCCCTCCCTTAGGCCTCTGATAATGCAAGGGACAGCAGGCAGGAGCAGCGGAAATGATGTTTGCGCTAGGCGCAAAGTATTCGCAATTATTCGCTTACCGAATATTCGCAATAAAAATCACATTAGTAAGAAAAAATATCGCATTAAACATTTGCATACCCTGAACAGAACTGCTTGGAGTATGAGATTGTTTAATGTGATATTTTTCTTACTAATGCGATTTTTATTGTGATTATTCAGTAAGTGAATAATCGTGAATTCTGCGATATTTGAAGACCAACTACAGGAATACACTCACAATGGAGTATTACACAGACATAAGAAAGAAAAAAACCTGAAGCTCACTGTTACTTGCACAAAGCTAGATAAGGTATCGTATTTATAAAAAATAAGCTAGAAAAAGAGCATACAGCATATAGCTCACCGATGATATACAGAGAAGTAAAACAAGAGATTATGCAATATTCAACAAAAGCATTTAGACTTTAATTGACAGACAACCAAGAAGAAAGGAAGGAGAAAGGCAAACATGAGGCAAACTACTAAGTGACAGGACATTATTAAAGGATGTAAAGATTCAATAGCTTGAAAATCAAAATAATAATTAGCAATACTATTGTATTGTATGCATAGTTTCCTATTAAATGAAATAATCTGGTTAAAAACTATACCACTTAAACATAAGTAGAGCAGCTTCCAAATAATACTAATAAAATAGAAGCTACTTATTAACTTTTACACAATTCAACATCTTATTAAAAATATTATAGTTTTTAAATAATGCATATATAAAATACACTCTAAAATGTCATTTAATAATGACCAGCTATATAGTACAGTGGGTAGGGCATCTGTCTTTCGCATATGTGACCTGTGTTTGATATCTGATACTCTATGTCTATGTGGTCCCCTGAGCACTTCCAGGAGTGATCTTTCGGTGGGTACTAGGAGAAAGTTCTGAGCTCTTACTATCTCAATTAACACAAGAAACATAAGAAACAAAATAATACAAAGTATACTTTATAACTAATTGTTTTGCTTCTTTTGGGAAAAAGATGGTTATTCACTAAAGGTACTGGATTTGGAAAGTCATTTTTCTGATTTAAATGGAAGAAAAGTCATACAAGACATGTCAGATCAGAAAGCTACAAAAATTAAGACATCAAACAGGAGAATCAATATAAGAGAATTTGAGCAACATTACTAATAAACATGAGTTACCAAGGAGCAAAAGATGTAAATACCACAGCCCATATTTTATGAAAATTTGGAAAGCAAGTAATTTATTTTTATTATTCTGAGACATTCAGAGACTTACTTTGCTTCTTCATAACAACTGGGTTACCACTGAATAAATAATAGATATTGGGAATTGGTTATTTTTTCTTCTCAACAATAATATGCTTCTAAATGGAGTGGTAAATACACATGCTAATAATATGTAAATGGGAAAAAGAACAGTTTCTAATATTAAGATATACAATGCAGATGAGGTTATTTTTATATGTGGAAAAACACCTCAATGCTCATATAAATATATAATGTTAAAATATTAGTGTCAACAGAATAATATGATTTGTCATATTTTGAGTTGTACACTAAATACAGTTTTTTAACCCTAACAAAACATATTACAAATATTTATATAAGGCAACTAAAGTACAGAGCAATAGCCTAAATTAGTCGTAGACATAGTATAGTACATTTGTGTGACCTAGCCATAGTGGTGATGAGCTTTGATTTTGAAAATAAATCAGTGTTTCTTTCCATTTTTATATGAATACTATCCATGTTAAGGAGTGAAGTAAAACTGGATAGTATTAAATTTTGACACACAAGACTTCTATTTTTATTTTATAACAAGCATACACTTCATTAAATCTTCTTCTTGATTCTATATCCAATATATATTTACAATGCAAAAATTATTCAACACCCTGATCTCTATCACACTATTCAAAGAACATTTATCTCCACCTACCCAATATCAGACACCCTGGATAATATTCCTTATCTTTAGGACTAACTATAGGATTTTAGGGGTCCAGTACAAAATGCAAAGCCAGAAAAGGAAATGAATAGAAAGTAGGATAGTAACTTCTCTTTTTAACAAGCTCCCAGTCATAGAATAGGTGAATGCAGACATAAACAAAATCAGACAATATCAGAAGGCTTTGGACAACACATATACTTGTGACATACAGTCTGTATTGGTAGGAAAAAAAAAGTTATTCACACCCTTCTTGGTTCTTCTCACTTGAAATGAGTCAAACAATAGACTCATTGATAAGAGAAAAGCCTCACCCCCAAAAAAGTTTCTAACAGGACCAGAGCAATAGTACAGTAAGTAGTATGCATCGCATGATGCTGAGCTATGTTTGATGCTGGTGTTCCATATGGAACTTGAAGCAGTACCATGAATGTTTTCTGAGTACCAGGTATGGCCCCAAAGCAAACACACAAAAACTTACTAATGTGTAAACTTTTTTTCTGCAATACCTAACACCAAAAAAATGAGTGAGTCATCGACATGGCTACTGGCAGCAAATTAAGTCACTAAACAAGGAGAATGGGAAAGAATGAGAGTCAGTTATGGTAAGTTACTAGGAAACTCAGATTGTAGGTGGACTTTTGTCCTATGTGGGAGACACCAAGAGAGGTTTTCTTTCACAAATGAAAGTACTACTTTCCAAAGACCCCTTCTATAAAATTATGACAACACAAACCAGCATAGAAGAAGGCTTTCTCTTTCAATAACATAGTCTGACTCTTAAAAAAGTTTACATTACAGGTGAAAGAAAGCCTACTTGTGTTGTTTGCTTGTTTTTATTTAGGTAACTTTGCTTCCAAGAGTGTAAAAGGCATTTTGTTTTGGTGGCATTATATTAGCACATTACGCCCACCACAGAAGATTCAAGATGGTCTTAGAATCCACCATAATCCACTGACTCCCTTTTGCTCAGTTTCCTTGGGTGTGAGATTTAGAGTCATGAAGAACAAAAATTTTTACGGTTACATTTCCATCGAAAACTACAATTTTTTTCACTCACAAAGTGCTTTTTTTCTCTATAATTTGAAATTTTGTTTCCCTATAAATTTTAGTTTTTTCCTAGCAAACTGCAACCACCAAGACCAACAACAAGAAGAACTGTTGACAGCAAGTTGCTGAATTGAAATCCCACATGCGTTCTGTTCTATTTCTACAGACTGAAAAAAGTTCCACAACGCTAACAAATTCAGCCATGCTTCTCACCTGCCTTTTGATCTCCCTTAGCTTTCTCTTCTGAGAACTGAATTTTGAATTTAATTGTTTCATTATCAAGGAGAATGGTCTCAATTTTAAAAAGAAAGGTTTTTTAAACAAAAGCCTGAGCCCATTTGAGAATCCTTTTCTCTGAGGGTCTGTATTTTTTCGAAGGTAAACAAGGTAATAATATTTAAAATGAAAAGTAAGTTTTTTATAACAAAATAAAAAGTAATTTTGCTGCAAGTGAATTCTTCTTTAATTTAAAAAAGAATCAGTTGATGACTGTTCTGATCAGCTCTACACAGAGAGATGATCTTTGTTCATTAATTTCCATTTTAATTGACAGGTATTATAGAGAACTGAATGAATCCTTCTGTAAAACATCACTCCAAATGCTAAAGGAACAAGAATTGGGGGGTGGTATTATGACAGTACTTTTACACCCACTGGAAAATATCAGTTAGCTTTTCTTGGAGCATTTAATACCATTTATTTCATTTAAACTTTAAAAGAATTTCCTTCCTACATTAGAGCATTCATTTTTTAATTTTAATATCTATTAATTCTATAAGCCAACATTTGACAGTAAAGGTTTTTAGTCTATAGTTTATGTATTAGTGACTATAAAACTATCTTTAACGAGACTTATGGACTTTACCTTAGATAAAACCAATTAACTTTAATGTAATATGCATTCAAGTATAAGAGAAAGACTTGTACTTAAAAAATCAGGTGGCAATTTAGGATCTAACGTGTTACAATTCAGAGTATACAATTTCAGTTAGAAAATTTGAAAAGTACTCTAAGGAGAGAAAAATTGATGGATTTTAGAGAGACAAAAAAAACTAAAGATGAAGTGCAACCATTCATCAAGAGGTGATACTGTTACAGACTAAACTATCCAATATTCTGTTGCAAGTAGTTTTTTATGTAGAACCTATTGTTTAGAATGGCTAGAAAAAGAACTTATTGGTCTATATTTCTGCATAAGCTCACAATAACCAAGTCAAAATTATTGGTCTTATTTGTTTTTTAAACAGTTACTTCTTAGGCCAGAGAACTAGAACAGTAAAGTTGTTTGCTTTTTAGATGCTGTTCCCAAGTCCCCAGCATTGTCAGGAATAAGAGCTGAGCACAGAGCCATGATTAAGTACTGAGCACCATCAGGTTTGGCCCAATCTTACCCACCCTCCAAAAACTGATTTCTGGTCCAATACAAGGATCTTTGACTTTGTTCAAACAAGTAATGCAATTCCTCTGTACTGAGTCCTAGCTCCATTTGACACTTTTCCTAGCACAGCTAGCTATTCCCCAAGGATTAGAGATGGAAAATAGGTATTTTCTTGTATCACATGAGAGCAGGATCAGTGTCAGGAATTTGACACATAGTGATAACTTCGTGAATAGGATATTAAATTATAGACAAAATCAAATTTATATTTAAAAGGAATTTTATTAATGTTTAAGTGAAAATGCTTATAATAAGAATTCCATGTCACGCAAATTTGTGAAGTGTTCCATATTTAAAAAAAAAAAAAGAATTCCATGTCAGTCACATTAAATTTTTTTTTGGGGGGGGGCACATTCTGTGATGCTCAGGGGTTACTCCTGGCTCTGAGTTCGGAGATCACTCCAGGCAGCCTCGGTGGACCACATGGGATGCCAGGAATCGAAGGTGGGTCTGTCCCAGGTAGGCCGTGTGCAAGGCAAATGCCCTACCACTAGGTTATTACTCTGGCCCCTTCCAGTCACATTAATGGAAAGTTCTTTAGAAAGCTTTACCAATGGGGCCGGCAAGGTGGCGCTAGAGATAAGCCTTGCAAGCGCTAGCCAAGGAAGGACCACGGTTAGATCCCCCAGCGTCCCATATGGTCCCCCCAAGACAGGGGCAATTTCTGAGCCCTTAGCCAGGAGTAACCCCTGAGCATCAAACAGGTGTGGAGCGAAAAACCAAAAAAAAAAAAAAAAAAAAAAAAGAAAGTAAAGAAAAGAAAGCTTTACCAAGTAAATTGAAAGGAAAACAACTCTGTCCATAGCATTTATATTTAAAGAGGGGGTTATTAAAAACATTTCTCTTCTAAAATACCAGAAAATACAGGTGTCTCAAGCTATGAACAAACATGCCTTAGTAAGAAATAGTAGGGAATATTTCTTCTCTATTAAGAGAACATGAATAAGCATGTAAAGGTGGAAACTGTCAGAGTTCACCATCCTTGGAACTGTTGGCCAACACATTCTCAGACTGAATTATTAAATGCAGTTATAGTTTTGTTTTAAGATTTAACTAATATATAATTGCAAAATAATTATGAAGTCCTTAAAACCTGAAGGATGCTGAAGAAAATTATGGACAGTTCCAGGCTTAAATTCTTTTTTTTCCTCTTCATAGACCTGGTTCTACTTAAGTCATGACTCATCGGAGAGCACATATTTTGAATAATTTAGGCAAAATCTGAGCAACTTGACCTTACTAGACCTCTTGGTTGAAAAAGAGAGAAGGAACTGGAACCATTTGTGGTGTGTAAATGGATCTTGGTCTAGTGTAAATAGAGAGCCAAGAACCAGGTCTTTTAGCAAACAGGTGCAAGTGCTTGCTTTGACAATCTGGCTTTCCTAAGTGTTGGCAGGTGTCATTTCCTGCTAATAATACATTGGCACCTTCAGACTTGTCCCGAGCAATGAGATGTGTCAAGGTGTGTTTTCTAATTGTGCACAGACTGAAGATTTTACACTTGGGCAACACAAACACCTGGGAGGGCGAATTTGCCAAAAATGCTTTGTGGGAGCAAGTGGGATAAGTCTTTGATTTGTTCAGATAAGAGGGATAAATTGTGTGGCCTAGAGTCTCTGTGTAAGAATGTCTAGCAGTGAAAAATAGTGATAGCATTTATTTCTTCTTAGAGGAGTTTGAAATAGACATTTTTTTTTCCAGTTCATTTTTAGGCCGTAGTGGAAATACACTGATGAGTTATATTATCTTGAGTATAAAAAATAAAACTATATAATATTTTATCCCATTAACTATGTTTAAGTCCATAAAGATGTCTATTCCTTATGTCTTCAAGATTTAGCTTAGTCTATCCTGAAAAATAATCTAGTGTTACTCAATCACTTGGTCAAAATCAAGGTCCTCTCAGCACCTGAATTCTCATTGGTCTTTTTAGTTAGGGCACTTTTTAGTGACTGATTTCCCACAGACCTTTGCTCGTGTTTCTTCTAGGCTAGGAAACCATTCATTGAACATGCAAAAGATAAGCAAGAGAAAAATAATTCCATTTTAAATAATTATATTTAAAATGTTTTACCTCCTGTGTCCTGGGAGAAGAAACCCAGTACAGCTGAGTAACTTAACACATTGACTTACATTGGTGTTTTTCAATATTCTAACATCAACAGAACCATGGAGGCTCATGGACCAGAGGTTGAGATCAATGTGTGATGCAAACATTGTAAATATTGGCACTGCATATGTCCTCTCAAATACCAAGGGTCACTTCTCATTACAGGAATAGCACATGAGCACTCTGAGTATGGCTTTAAGGTAAAACACACAGAAATCGTATGTGAAGCTCATATAAAAAATGCACATATATACATATATATTATTATATATATATATAATTTGGGCCGTACATGGCAGCCCTCAGGCATTACTTCTGACTCTGCAATCATAAATCATTCCTGATAGGTAAGGAGGATCATATGGGATCCTGGGGGTCAAACACAGGCTGGCCATATGCTAAGCAAATGACCTCCCCACTGTGCTATTACTCTGGCCCCCACATGTGCATATTTTACAAAAGTATAACTCTAACCTTCAGCACCTATTCAAAGAAAAAATCCATATGCCAAAAACTTTTGTGGACAGTAAGATTTGTTTTACTAAAATTAGCAAATATTAATTGAAAAAAGAGATTTTATATACAGATTTTAGTAGTTTTCCAACTATTTTTGCCTTAACTTTCAGTATAGATGAAGGAAGTCCTGCAAGTCTATACACTCATTTAACTGAAGGTGGTATTCTTACCTGCAAAATATGTTACCTAAACATAGATTATTTAAAACTGATTATTAAATAAAAGACAGAAGAAATTCTTTGAACCTGACAATTTACCCTTGGAATGTGCCTAATTTTAATTACAAGGAAAATCTCCCTTGTAAGGTAATATCCTCTCTCAATTCCAGGATGGGCAGTATACCCAAATCTCTTGAAACTTATACCTCTGCTGAGCAACAATTTAAATCTTCCTTCACCACCTTTCTTAGCCTCCTCCATCCTTCCTTCCTCCTTTGTTACTTTGTTCCTTCATTCCCTTGTCCCTTCCTTTATTCCTCCCTCTCTTCCTTCCTCCCTACATTCCACCCTTCCTTCCTCCCTCTTAGAAGGCAGGTTTGTTCCAGGAAAATATAATTATAAACAATAGCGCCTCACCAAGACCAGGTGGTACTGGAGAATGAACTTTGATTTCCCACATGCAAACAACAAGAAGCTTACTCCTTTGAAGTTTTTCTCTGGTGGCATGGGAACCAAAGGTCCCTGGGCCTAGGACTAAGGTGGTCCTACGCTTCCAGTGAAGCCACTCTAAAATATTTTTCCACTCTTTAATTTCCCTATAGGCAGAGGGTGTTAGCCCAAAGATAAAACCGCAAAATGTACCCTGTAAAGGTCAGAACCCTCCCTGTTCAGCTGAAATAGAGGAACTAGGCGGGTCTATATATTCCACCAGGTAAACACATGTTCCACCAGACAAGGACCCCTTGATATAAAGTTGAGTCAGCAATAAGTTGAGACATTAACCCTGAGTATGAAGTGATTCCTGATGTGATTTCTTTTCAAGTGGATGAAATGCTTCCATTGTTGTATAACCAATGAAATTCTTGAGTTATTGGAGCATGTAAACTCTATATTTACTGCTTACAGATTTAATTTGTGGTCCTTGTCAAGACTCCCTTGGTGGGATGAGACTTGGACCCTATTCGACCTTATTGGACTAGTCGAACAAACTCCCTTTTGCATTATCGGAGGTGATCTTTGAATCTCAGCACCTACTTGGGTATCAACTCAAACCCAAACAGTGGTTCAATAATTCAATAAGAACCTTTTTTTTCCCAAAGAAACTTATTGGCATAGCAAAGTAAACTTTATTTTCAAAGTCTTTTGCCTTTTGATTAATAGTCTTTCTCTTCCTGGTATCCAAGAATGCCCCCCATACACACACACACACACACACACACACACACACACACACACAAACACACACACACACACTTACATATATACCTCTTTCTATAGCTGGGGTATTAATCAGTCTTGAAAATTACCGGGTGGTTTTTGAGAGCCTTCATTTCTACTGAGCTTTTGTATAGATATAATTAAATTTTATTTTCTTCTGTTAATCTGTTTTGTACTAATTTGTTAGACCACAAACAGATCTTAAAATGGAAACAAAAATATTTTTTTCTCTGCACGGTGAAGTTCTAGGTTAGAGAAAAGAATAGATGACTTGATATAAATCTAAGGAAAAATATGAATGACCTCCACTTAGACAAAAATACATGAAAATGAATCTTGATTCTATCCTCATTTGCAAAAGTATTGAATTTTAAGGCAAGAACAGAAATGTCTCACTACTCCTCAAGTTTTTCTTCAACTATTCAAGCAATTATGTTAATTCTGATAGATTTGAAGGGAAAAATAATTTAAATTGATGAATTACATATTTGCTGTAGAATCCCCATAAGTATAGATTTGAAGATTAATGTAAAAAATGGTGGCATATATTCTAAGATATGGTATAGGACAGGAAGTTGTGATTTATAGTATAGTTGGGGACTCATGTAATAGAGTGAATCAAGATGGAGACGGGACTCTCTGTACTGAGATGTTTGCTCTGCCATATAGGTGCATTTCTACGATAGAAAGGTTATTTTTGTAATAGCACTAATTCTGGGTAATAATCCAATTTCCATTCTTCTTGATAGTAAATGCGGTTTAAAAAGATTTTCTGGAGCCTCTGGAGCCTCAATTAGTCTCCATTGAAAATAATCCACATGTCAAATTGACAGATCTGAGTAAGCTATTCTGTGTATAATGGGGAGGTTTTATAATGGTCCGGTCCATACAAATGCATATCCTATTTTAGGCAATAGTATTATGTTTATGATTATGGGTAATGAAGCACCATAGAAAACATAAATAACCTTACAAAAGAGCAAGAAAAAAAGAACACAAATAATGCTTTGTCAAGAAACAGGGCAAGATTCATCTCCTAGGATTTGGTGAGCATAAGTAATAATTTTTGCCTCTAGGGTTTATTTCTCTTCTATCTTTTCTGTCTTTGTTCCTCTCCACTTCACTCTTCTTAAGGAAGTGAAAGTGAAATTTTCTCAGCCCACCATGTATCCAACCAATCTCTTCCTCAAGCTCTTAAACAGAACAGTCTCAGTCAGAGGAGGGCAGCAAAGAGCAGAGGAAAGGGAAACCCTTGGAGTTCCTGGCCAATGCAAATAGGTAGAAGTCATTGAAACCAGGACACGTTGTCATGAGTGCTTAGGGCACGGACAGGTAGGTGGAGTCCCATGCTCAGGGTTATCTCAGAAGGATTCTGTAGCATAGACAAAGTTTTAGGTTAATTACAAAAAAAAAAATCAACATTCAGATGGGGTTTAAAAATGAAAGCTCTTGTACACAGTGTTCACTTTTTTTTGTTTGTTTTTTGTTGTTTTTGGGCCACACCCGGCAGTGCTCACTGGTTACTCCTGGCTGTTTGCTCAGAAATAGCTCCTGGCAGGCACGGGGGACCATATGGGACATCGGGATTCGAACCAACCACCTTTGGTCCTGGATCCGCTGCTTGCAAGGCAAACGCCGATATGCTATCTCTCCGGGCCCCACAGTGTTCACTTTTGATTTGGGTTTTGGGGTCACTCCTTCTGAAAGGATCCTTGACTCTGTGCTGAGAGATCATTCCAGATGATGCTTGGGGAAATCATATGTGGTGATGGAAATTGAACCCAGGGTTTAACTACAGGCAAGGCAAAGCATTTTACCCACTGTACTAATCTATGATAGTATAGTTATATTTAATTATGTTTATACATCTTTATGCTCCCTTTCCAAGTTAATATTAAATACATGTTGTTTATAAGTTATCTGTATGGAATAGACATGGCTCTGTATGAATATTCCATATTATTGTTGGCATATAACACAAAACTAATACAAATTTTAAAAAAAGCATTTCAAAATTGTGGTTAAGTATCCATCAAACAATAACTTAAACTTTATTTTAACATGTTATCTGTTAATAATGTAATATTATCTAATTTTAAAAAATCAACTCATTTTTGCTGTTTGGGCTGATTTTAACCTCCATCCTCCCTCTTTCCTTACCTCCAGATCCAGGCAAATTGGTACCAATGTGCATTAGGTATAGTGAAGAGTTCAAACCATTTGGGGTCTCCAATCACAATCTTATTTCCAAGCATTTCCCTAACTTTGGCTCTCAAAAAAGCACTTTTTATGGAGACAAAGGAAAACGGGGGCAAAGCACATGGTAAGTACATGGAGGTCAAGCATTTGGTCTGCAACTCTACAGTGACCAACACCAGGATTATCTTGGCATGCCCCAGAAATATAGTATCACAGGACCAAGCCTTGCACCACTTGGGGTGATCTGGCAGGTTGGTTTCTACTTTACAAAACAATACTCTGCAGAGGTGTTTCCACTTTATTCTATTTTCCCAAAAATAAAAGCATCATGTACTAAATAATAATTTGTTCTACTCTCTTGTCCTCTCCTGTTGTGGGCTCTTTCTTTGCCTCAACAACCAAAGCCTACTTGGGTTGTGGGGTTCATCCTGCATCTCTGGGGAATTTGGACATATTCTTCGATCGCATATATTTTATTGGTTGCCTTCAAGTATTCTCTTAGATATTTGGAGAATTATTGTACCATCAGTATCAAATTGTATTAAGATGAGGTATTTTTAACCAGTTATATAGACAATAATTCCCATGTTATTTCTAGACTATGTGTAGCCAGAGGCAATTAAGTTTAAGCTGAACCTCAGAAAGAAAATGATCTGTTCTAAAGGTCTTTCCTTTAGTGATGTTCTTCTCATTATTAGCACTGCCGTCATTCACTCTTATTAGCTTACCTGTCTTCATCTTTGTCTTTAATGTCCTAACTCAATCATGATTGTTTCTAAATAGCTCCTTTCCTCATCTTGTGTTTTAAGTTACTTCTTGTACATTATTAAGACAATATCTGCCTTTTTTATTCTTGATAAAACCAGGGTCTAGTTTTCTAGAATGTTTGTCTAGATTATTTTTTAATCTATCAGATAATATATCTTGTAAGTTGTACAATATATTTCTCCTATATTAGGTATGCTTTTTGGTACATTTGAAACATTTTATAAAAATTTGTTTTCTTGCACCACCAGGAGGGTAAATGAACCTGAGTGGAGTCTATAGTTAATTCCATGACAATATACTCCAAGGGTGGAGAAACCCCATATCTCTTAGGCCAAGTGAATTCCTTTTCGAATGACCCCAATATTTACTGTGCCAGTGCAGGAGGGGAAAAAAAAGCAAAAAGCACAAAACATTTATTTTTTATTTTTTATCTTTATTTATTATTATTATTATTTATTTTTATTTACCTATCTACTTTTTGTCAATTTCTTTGTTTTGGTGTGGTTATTGAAGTTGTTGTCCCCATTTATATTTATATTTTTCTTCTTTTCTTTTTTTTCTTTATGTGCTCTGCCATGTTTCTTTTATCTCAAGACCATGGCTATTTTTGTGGTGCTTATCGTTATTGTTGGAGTGCTCACTGGATATTTGACACTTCTTTTTGTACTGTTGGGGTGTTTCACCTTCTTTTTTTCCTTCGTCTCGCAAACCGATGATGAAAGCCTCTAGAAGGATTCCACCCATTTTCTTCGTATTAGACTTTTACCCCAGTTTATTACTTTTCTCTTCTTCAAACAAAACCACATAATGAGTTATCTAGTTCTGCCTCACAGTTAGAGGGGGAAATAAGGGAGGCAGCAAGACCAAGACTAGTAAGTAGTAAGCTAGGTACAGAGGGGACCACATATTCTAGCAGCCCCCATGTGAGGGAGGAGGATATGGGAGGTAGGATGAAAACGGAGGTGTAGGGAGGACAAATCGGTGATGGGAATCCCCCTGATTTTATGTAAATATGTACCTAAAATATTATTGTCAACATTATGTAAGCCACTATGATCAAAATAAAAATTATCTTAAAAAATTCGTTTTCTTCTTTCTTTCAGGAAGCAGGTTCCTTCAGTATTTAATACTGAGGATTGAGGGCTTAATTCATATTAACTGCACACATAATTTAAGTTCTTAAGAAAATGAAAGTTAAGTCATTTAAACAGTGCTTTTAATTTTTCCCTTTTTCTTAATTCTTTCTTCTTAATATTAAAGTGTATATGTAGGATTTTGACACTAAAAACTAATGGAAATAAGTGTCTAGAAAAGCATTCCATGTTTTGTCACCAAAAACAATAGTTTTCTAAATTACATCATTTCATATAAAATTATATTTACATAATTTACAAGACTTAAATGTTTTTGAGAAAAGATGTTTCATGTGGTTTTATATGTTTATTTTAAAATAGAAAAAATGGTGCTATTAAACCTAGCCAAATATAATACTCTTTGATTTTATAACAGTAGCTATGTTATATTTATAAATGGACAAATTTGATAAAGAATGGAATTAAATTCTAGACATTGAAATAGATATGATTATAAAAGTTCATGTAAGTGATAAATAATTTGAGTATCTTATATTAATAGAAATATATGACTACAACTGCATATTGATATTTATTTCTTATTTTATTGATACAATTACAATTTACAAAGTCTTTTATAGTTGGATTTATGACATACAGCGAAACAGGGCCAATCCCACTAACAGTGTCCCCCTCCCTCCACCAGCATTCCCTAAGTGCACCTTATACCGTAACCCCAGCCTGGTAGTATGAGACTAAACTTTATATCTATATATTCAAACTCTTAAATTGTTTAACTATTTTAATATATAAGTTTGATAATAATTAATAAAATATGACTACAAATGCATGTAATATATGTTATGATATCATAAATGACAAAAGCAACTCTCAGAGATTTTGACAAAAGTGAATAGTTAAAACAGCAACTCTCAGAGATTTTGACAATAGTGAATAGTTAAAACAACATTGTCATTTAAGGTTGTTAGTTCAAGTTTTCAGTGAGATTGTAGGAGAAAATCTAGAAAAATAATTTAATATAACTTAATATAACTTATTATTTTATAAAATAATTTATTAGTCAACTAATATTATATCTTATACTTTATGAATATAAAATGACTGATTTTATGATCGTCAAGGAGAAAATGCTTTCTCCAAATTTATGTAACTCTTTAGAATCAGGAAGTTAGAATAGATCAAAATAAAAAATAGGGGCCGGCAAGGTGGCGATAGAGGTAAGGTGTCTGCCTTGCAAGCGCTAGCCAAGGAAGGACCACGGTTCGATCCCCCAGTGTCCCATATGGTCCCCCCAAGCCAGGGGCGATTTCTGAGCACTTAGCCAGGAGTAACCCCTGGGCATCAAACAGGTGTGGCCAAAAAAAAAAAACCAAAAAATTAAAAATTAAAAAAAAGAATAAAAAATAAAAGAAAAAGATGTTCATTTGAGGAATCCATTTTGAGTCAGTTTTTGTGAATAGATTAATTTCATTGTTTAATTAAATATTTAATTTTCTAATATTTTTTGAAGAATACCTTTGATTATTGCATTTGACACTCAGTTTGAAAATGAATCCATCACATATAAATGGTTTTGTTCCTGGATTTTGGTTTCTTTTCTGCAGTAAATAAATCTGTTTTTTTTTCAATCAGGAAAACACTGTTTTATTACTGTTGGTTAATATTTTTAAAAGGACATTTAATGCTACTTCTCCTAACAGACTTAGATATTCATAGTCTTTTGCGGTTTCATTAAATTTTATATTTTTACATATTCCTATAAAACTGCCTATGGGATATATTACTTCACATCTGTCAGGAAAGCTCTTGTCAAAAAAATGAAACTAGCACAAATGTGAAGAAATTAAAGTCTACGCACTGTTGGTGGGAATGTAAAATGGTATAATTGCTATGAAAAATGGTTAAAGACTTCACAGAAAAGAAAATATCAGAATGTCATTATGCTATAAGACTGCTATTTCTGGTATTTAACCAAAATGAAAAATAAAATTATTTTGTTTTATTGTTTTAAAACAGGATCTGAGAGAACCATTAGCACAATAGCCAAGATGTACGAAGATATCAATGCCTGTGAACATACAAAGTAAAAATGCATAAGAAAATTGAGGCTGACATAAAGCACAGAACATGCACAAACATAAACATGAATATATACCCATGTGTGAACAATGGAACTTTAGTTAATATTAAAAAAGGGGCCAGAGCAGTGGTGCAAAGCATTAAGGTTTTTTCCTTGCCGGTGCTAGCCTAAGACAGACTGTGGTTCGATACCCCGGCATCCCATATGGTCCCCCAAGCAGGAGTGATTTCTGAGTGCATAGCCAGGAGTAACCCCCTGAGTGTCACCAGGTGTGGCCCAAAAACCCAAATTAAACAAAACAAAACAAAACAATTTAAAAAAAAGAAGAAACTCCTTTTGACAGAGCTACAGCTAGCACAGCGGGTAGAGCACTTGCCATGCAAGCTGCCAACCTGGATTTGATCCCCTGGGTCCCATATGGTCCTCTGAGCCTGCCAGGAGTGATTTCTGAGTGCAAAGATGAGAGCCATGAGGTGTGACCCCAAAACTTAAAAAAATAAATAAATAAAAAGAAGGAACTCCTGTGAAGGTGTGACAAAAGCTATAGACTCAAAGGACATTATGATAAATAAAATAAATTAAAATAGCATTAAAATATGAACTATATTATTTTAATTTTAGATGATATTCAAAATAGTCAAAGATGTAGAATTAAATAACAGAATGATGACTGAAGAAGTAGAAGAAAAGCATGTGCATTGCTACTTATCCCTGAATGTATGTGGTGAATGGGTTCTGAGCTCATCCCTGAGCTATCTTTCTAAATCCTGACATTAGTTTTTCAAGATGAGTAAGTCCTAGATAAGTGTTAGAACTCTGCAGATCTAATGAATAAATATATTTTAAGAGTTTGGAGGTAAAAAAAAAAAAGTAAATTTTAACATCTCAAAGCAGTTCCTGTCTGGCCGGTCCTTAATGTCAATTCTGATGTAGTTTAAGGGATTCAGCAAAAAGTTAGGTTTTCCTGTCAAATTTCCTCTTCTGAGGGAAGAAGTTTTTGTTTTAGGGGTTATTACAAATAACTAATTTCCTAAAGTTAAACTAAAAAATAGTTTTTATAAAGGCCAAATAAAGAGACAAGCTTATCTGAAAGGGATGCAAGTCTATATGTGGTAAAGGTTTTCTAAACAGCTCAAGGCTATTTCCTGACCAAACTTTGATGTTGTATGGAGTAAAAATTAGTTAGCAAGTACTCAAAGTCCCTTAAAGATGTCCAAAAGCAAAATATTCCTTTCTGTTTAAATTTGCAGGGCATTTTTAAAAGACAATAAGGAATATATTTGTTTTTAAGTATTTTTGGTGCTGAGTTTTCCAGGTAAAAAGAAATTTAATCAAGACTGTATTTGCCTGTATAAATCTTTATATTAGGAGGTAAATGCTCAAATATATAAACACTTAATACAGCAGAAGGGAGATTCATATTTAGGCCAATTAAATGTTTGTAACTAAACATGAGAAATATCACTCTCACTATCAGAAGTCTTGGCTTACTATCCATGCTGAGGAAAAGCTTCTCAGTGGGTCTTCTAATGTTACTATTAGATCATGGGGTATGATACTGATTGTATTCTTATCTGTACAAAGATAATAAACAATATATATACTGTATATCTAGTCCCTTGTTATATATCAAGTGACTTTGAAATATGTGTTAATACTTTTCCCCTGTTAACCCATTTGGAGCATGATTTTCTTACTTGTATTTTTATTTACAGCATTAAAAACTGAGAAAATAAGCTATAAGATTGATTTATAACAAAATCTATAACAAAATGATTAATATAACAAAGATTTCTGTAAAGATCCCTGGCTTCAAAATGTACTGAAACAAATTAAGCTATTGTACTTTCATTAGTAAGCAAGTGTTTCATTGTGGCTACCAGAAATCAGAAAGTGCTCAATGTTAACTCTTTATGGCCACCACAGTATGTCTGACAACTTGCCTTCACATCAAAGACTGTTTTTCTTCTGCCAGAAATAAGTAAAGCTGTGAGTATAAGAGTAGTATAAGCAGTATGAGTATGAGTATAAGTAGTTTGTGATTTAGTATTGAAATTGGTGAGGTTAAGAGGTAGTCAAATTTTACCTTTATTTTCTTTTATCCAAACATGTTTTATCCTAACATTCTAATTCACCCTAACATGTTCCAGCTGTTCCAGAATCACATAAAGCAAATTGGACTGTAGGGCTAATATTCCTGGAAGGTACCTCCTGACCTTAACTCAATGCAATAAGGAAAATTTATATTCAAAGGAAAGATTCATTCTCAAAATCACAAGTCTCCATAGTTATTTCTCTTGAGAACCTTACCAGTGATTCTCCAAAGTGAGTTTTGTAGGCTCTAAATATTTAATGTACATAAGTGTTTTTGTTTTATTATTTCTTTGTTTTGGAGCCACACCTAGCAATTCTCAGAAGTTAGTCCTGACTCTGTGCTCAGGGTTTACTCCTGGCAGGATGGGAGGTATAAAATTTAGTGCAAGGTAAACATGCATGGTAAATACACTACCCACTGTACTATCACTCAGACTCTGAATGTGCACAAGTTTTGAGCAGAAGCTCAGTGGCAAATAGTGTAGCATACATCATAATGAAAATAATGTAAGACAGGCTTTCGTTTCTCAAGAAATTTCTGTTGCAAATAAAAAAGCTCTTGAAAAGCCATATACCAGCAGCTAGACATCAAATACACGATGGGAAATTCTGCAAATGCCTTACCAAATGTGCAAAGGACTCACTAGATACACTGTTGAGTGTCTGACTTTGCTCCCCTACTGGTATTCATCGGTTCGTGTGATGAACAAATCACTCTTTCCTACACTCTCTCAGTCTATGCTTTTATTCAGAAATGTGCATCAGATAAAATGTGCACAAAATAAATCACATACTGGTCCACTCTGTGTCTTGTTGCAGGGTTTTACTTGCTGATTCTCATTACTGAGGGTCAATGTCACACATGCAGAGTTCACCATGTTGACATTTTTGCAGCACTTAATATCTATCCATTAGCATGCATCCCATTACTTGTGTATCCCAGGCCTGATAACAGAACTCTCAGAGGTTATTTTTTCACATTATAGCCTCTCCTTTGATGGCCACAACTATATCATTAGCAAATCTCAGTGACAGCACTTTTGGTGTAGGAAGGATCAAAACATATCACTTTGCTCAGCTTCTTATTTAAAACAAAAGAAAAAATCAGCCATTTATCTAGAACTCAAAGCTAACTTTGCATTCTTGCAACACAGTGTGCTTCCGTGTTCTCCAAAAAAAAAAAAAAAGAATCAATTTTCTGGCTAATCTGGTTTATGAACCAGAACCTAATTTCTAAGTAATCACAGAATAGAAACAGGTGATGAAAAGTGATACATATTAGACTTTCTCTTTCATACTCCAGCGTGGGTAGCAAAATAAGGTCAGCATCTATAAAACTTTACTGCTAAATGGTAAATAACATATAATAAAATGTATTCCTGATGGGATAGCCAATGCCTTAGAATTTTGCATGACATTGCAGGATATTTATTCATCAGAATAGACATAATAAATTGGGCAACCCATTGAGTTTTCCTCTGAATGCAGACACGAGTACAAATTCACAACCATATTTAAATAAGGTGTTCTTAAATAATTACTATTTTAGCTAGGGGCAGTTAAGATAATTTATCCCAGTGTCTGAGTCTTCCATAGTTGATTTTATCAAAGAATAATAAACACATTTGGTTTCTGGTATCATAAAATAAATTCAAGATACATTATATTTGTCCATGTTTATATTTTTTCATATTATAATTTGTCCAAATAAGTACATTTGTACATTTGTCTAACTAAGCTAACATGTTAGTTTTGATGCAAAAGTTAAAAATTGAATACTCACAAAGATCTAACATATATATGTATAATTTTAAAAGATGTAATTAGAAAGAATTAAAAAAAGATTTAGTTAGAAGAAAATAAAATATGTATTCAATTAGGATTTAGGAAATATTTAACCTATTTTTAGGAACTAAAAGAAATTTAAGAAATCTTTTACCTTTGACTTTCCATAATTTTATCACTTGTCCCAGTAATAACACCTTGACAGTTACTGATTTCCCTGTTTGCTAATCAATGAGTTTGGATAAGTTTTCAAACATATATTGACTGATGTAACCGTGATCAATACTTTTCTCTGAACCACTATGCACAGTTGGTTTCTAGGAAAATGAAGAGGAATGAATTCTGTTATTGTCATCTAAACTCCATTACTGTTGGAAAGGAGTGGGTAAGAAGTAGCACATGTGGAGACAGACTGGCCTTCCCAAAGTTAGTGACCATATTTCAGGTTAGGAAACAAGCTTCCAATGCCCTAAAGTTCAATTTTATCAACACACCTGCAGACAACAAGTCTCTTGGGTGTCTAACAACTAATAAAACACATGGTCTTGTTAAGTTTTGAGTTATAGAGAACATTTATCAATGGAGAAAAACAATCTAACCACTAAATTAACTGCAATTTCATATCATTGTCCCAGACATTTTTCTCTACTGAATTTTGGTTTGTAAATATAATTTAATGCTTAGTTGTTGAGCATGTAAACAAGGCAACAGAATTTAACATGCATTTTTAAACAAATTGGATACCAAAATTGTTTCACCAGTCTTTTAAAAATAGTTGAAACACAAACTTGGTTCAGCTATGACCAGCTAACGAGGTCATAATCAATCATTAGATTTGTTATTATAGTTATATTCAATATACACATATATGTTACACATGGATGTGCCAAATTAATATGAATTGACTTGAGATTCCTAATTTCCCTTACCGTCTGTAGTAGATGTTATCTGTGTCCTTCCATATTTCTGAGAGCACTGATTATCTCTGCAATAGCTCACACAAATGAAGCTCATACATTAAAAGCCATAGACTGACCCAAGCTGAAGATCATGATGGAAGATGTCTTCCCTCTCTTCAATACCATTTTGGTTGATAATGAAGAAGGGGAATTCCCACCACCAGTGTTGTCCTCCTTCCATCCTTTTCCCAGCATTCAGCCCACTTCTCCCTCCTTTACCCCCTAGTATGCTAGTGTAACTGGTCTCCACTTATACAACTTGTTATAGATTAAATATTGATTCTGTTGTTGTTTACTTAGACTTTGGTGTTCAAGTCTGATCATTTTTTATTTCCACTAAATGTTCATATAACTGTCTAGTCCTTGTACAGCCTATTTTTTTCCTTCAAATTATGAGGCTGAGTAAGATGTTTTAGTAATGTGATTCTGTTGGAAGTATAAGAAATGAAAAAGGGAAGAAAAAAGTGAGAAGGAATCATCTAGGTGTTATTAATAAGAATTTAGAATAAGAAAGGGGAAAAGGGGGCAAAAAAGTAACAAAACAACACAAGAGAAAAGAAGAAAAAAAGATAAAAAGAAAACTGATGAAGCCATAACAACAAAACATACAAAAAAAAAAGAAAGAACAAAATCCAAAACCAGCAACTATGAAAGACATGCAATAAAAACACGCACAAAAGAAAAAATACAATAAAAAAAAAACCCAAACACCCATACATACAAAAAACAAACATCAAACAAACCAGGAACTACTTAAAAAGGTTTGTGTTTTTTTCTCTCTCTCTCTCTCTCTTTCTCTCTCTCTCTTTCTCTTTCTCTCTCTGCCTCTCTCTTTCTCTGTCTCTGTCTTTGTCTCTGTCTCTCTCTCTTTACATAAGCACAGTAAGTATTGGGGAAATTGGAGAAGAAATTACACTTGGCCTAAGAGATATAGGGTTTGTCAGCCCTTTAAGCATACTGCCATACTACAGGCTCCATACACGTTCATTTTCACATCTCGAATTCTTTTTATGGTGCCCTGGCACCAAACTTTCCGCTCAGTTGTGGATAACACCAGGCCTCTGTAGCTAGAGATCTTTGTATTTGCGTAGGTCATAGGACGAAGGCTAGGAGAGAGATTTTCTTTATGGTTCTAGAGGTTCTGTTCCACCATTATTGTTGTAATCAGTCTTCTGCAATTAATGGTCTTGTTTTTTGCTCAGATCCTTGGACAAAGCCTCGGACAGTCTTTCAGTGAGGTTCCAGAAGTTCTGTTCAGTCGCAGTTGTCAGGCCTCTGGCATTAGAGATATTGGTTTTTGTACGAATCCTAGATCAAGGCTTAAGCTAGGACCTTTCTCATTGGTCCCACAATAAGTTCTGGCGGGACCCTGTTTGTCTAAGTCAGTCTCCTGCAGTTGGTGATTTTGGTTTTGGCATAGAGTAAAGGCTGACATGTCTTCTGGTTTCAGTCTACTGTTAGGTGATGAGCTATTGCAACTATCTAGATTTCTTACAAAACCATGTCTTTTCACTTAAAAACCATGATTATTTACTTACAAAAAATAAAATATAAGTCAAGTTTTGAATTTTCCTGATAACATATTGCATTACTTTATCTTCAATTGAATTGCTGTGATATTTGAAAGCTATATTTCAGTAACATTTTCTCCTGTAACTTAAATTTGTCATAGAGTTGTTTTCTTAGGATATTAACTTAAAAGACTTAAAAATAATGTAGACCTACAAAACAAATACTTAAAGAGCCTTCTTTAGTATGTTCTGAATTTTTTAAAACCTTTTTACTACGCTTGTTTTGTTTTATTTTTCTGAATTGCTTGAGAGACCTATTTAAATTTTATGGGATAACTATTCAAGTTATTCAGCATTATCAGCATAAGAGAACTACATTACCTCCTTACTAAATAGAATCAGTTCCCTTGAAAATAATGTTAAATTTTAAACACACTTTTTTCTACAGACACATAAGAAAATAAATTGCTATTAAAATAATTTTGAAATAAACCTCAGGACAACAAAATAACACACTGAGTTAATTTTCTTGTATATTGGTGTTAATTTGGTTTCTGTTTATTTATTTGTACTTTGTAGTTTAATTATTCTATTCTAAATTTTTAAACCTAATTTAATAGCCTCTGATACCATCTTTATCTTTTGGAAAATGTGTTTGCAATTTATAAATATCTAGACTCAAACTTTCTTAACATTAGTAGATGCAATTACTAAAACATGAAATGATTAACATGGGTGTTGTTACTCTTATATTTAGCAAATTTATAATTAATAAATATTGCATATTAAAGAAATTTATGGACATCCAATATAATTAAGAAAAGGTTGGCTAACTTTGACATTTTAAATACTATATTCCTACATTAATTGTCAAAGAGAACTGTAATTGCATAGCTTTAAAATAATACTAGACTTAAAAAGTAGTATGACAAATACTATTTATTGTCATCGTAAACAAATGAATGAATAAATAAGCACTATTTTATAAGAGCACATAAGAAAGTACATATGGATAGGTGTATTTATAATTTTCCAAATGTATATATATAAATATGCATACAAAGTACATAAATATTGTTTAGAGATCAGGGTTATAGCAAATGTAACTATCAAAATCTTGGCTTTTCTTACAATCTCAAGAAATTAAATTAAATTCACACCTCTCCATATAACTCCCTAGCTTACACCACTAATTTTAGAAACCCAAGCTTTAGAAAGGGTAACTTTCTTTGATCTAGCTATTTCACATTCTAATTGGTGATATAAGGCATCTTTGTTTCATGCAACATCATGCATTAAGGTAGAACAAGCAAAATGCTCATTTTGAAGCATAATTTTACAGTTATCCAAATTATAATAGTCCCAAATCAATGGATGGATCAAGAGTAATGTTTAAGAGCTTGTGGTCATGAATAGAACCTTCTATGACCAACAAGACTAATATTACCATAGAGATAGACAATCGACAGGCATTCTTGTATCTTAAAATTACAAGGGACTGTGAAACTTAAAATGTATATTGGTTATAAATGAAATAAATAATCCTCTTAATGACTTTTATTGAAGTTTGAAATTTTATATTTATACCTGTCACTTTAATGTTATTCATAACTACACCTACTTCTTGTTCATGGAATATTTTTATAATGACATAAGAAGTGTGGTTTAAATAATTTCTTTTTATACACAAATTGATTGCAGGCTACCATGGAAACTGCTTCAAGATTCTTTAAGTAAACTACATATCAAGCATTCATTTAAAGTTTATACATTTGACCTAAGACATACTTATTTTCTCCTTAAAAAATAAAAAATCAACAAAAAATATAATCAAATTTGTATTATAAGATGTTAAAATTATGATAATGAAGTATTTAAAGACATTATATCTGGTTTTAAAAATACATTTATATAGAGGGAAATGATGAACTAGCCATGTGTATGTCATTGACCCAGGACCTTTTTATATCTGGCTCTTTATGTGCCAAAAATAATAAAGGCGAGCTAAACTTGATTTTATCAAATAAAAATTCGGGGCTGGCGAGGTGGTGCTAGAGGTTAGGTATCTGCCTTGCCAGCGGTAGCCAAGGAAGGCCCGGCATCCCATATGGTCCCCCATGCCAGAGGGAATTTCTGAGTGCTTAGCCAGGAGTAACCCCTGAGCATCAAATGGGTGTGGCCTGAAAAACAAAAACAAAAACAAAAAATGAATAAAATTCATCATGAGGAAAAAAACACAGAGTGCTGCAAGTGATTTTGAAGAACACACCAGAGCGTTGTTTTCTGTCTTCTAAACCAAACTTGATTACCGTATTTGCTGGCATATAGAACGATTGGGCGTATAAGACGACCCCCTAATTTTGCAGTTAAAACATAGGTTTAGGCCTATATTCGCTGTATCAAACAGAACGTTCCTGTGCTGCAATTGTATGTACCACAGTGAGCCAATCACAACAAGCAAAGGTCCAAAGGTTATACTGTAATAGACTTCCTCTCTGACTCTGTCCAATCTTAGCATGCTTTTTACAGTGTAGATTCGGGTACAGAACATTGTCTAATTTGCATGCATCAAAAGCCTGCTTGGATTGGCTGAGTTAGAGAGGCGGTCTGAGCAGCCTGGCAGTGATTGGTGCAGGATCGAGTTGGAAAATTCGTTTTGTGGCAATATTCAGACAATTTTCATTTAGGGGCATATTGAAACATTTTTTCGGGATATATTCAGCATATAAGACGACCCCCGATTTTCGGTTGACTTTTTTTTGTTTCAAAAGTCGTCTTATATGCCAGAAAATACGGTAAATTATATCTTAATCCAGTGCATGATTTCAAATCATGTGCTGTAAGTTTAGGATAAATTTAAATTGTCTTAAAGCTATGTTTTTTTTTTCTTTTTGGCTTTGTAATCATCAATAAAATATACAATTTATTAAAAGCTTAGGGAAGTTTTTGCTTTTTTATAAACATTGAGGCAAATTGAGGCAAATTGACTGGAGTGTGTGTGTGTGTGTGTGTGTGTGTGTGTGTGTGTGTGTGTGTGTGTGTGTGTGTGTGTGTGTGTGACTTCCTGCTGAGTCCCTTCCTATCATAGTGGCTCTGATCCTGGTCTCTGCAAAGACTCAACAGCCCTGCTAAGATTTAGAAATAACTGTAACCTAAATGTTGATGTTAGAATGTGTTGTGCCTTTGCTTAGAGATAACATTGCTTTGGCTTCTGTTCTCTGCTTGCTTGAGAAAGTTAACTGCTATTTTGCTTCTATAAATCTGGCTTTGCTGTGAACCTAGGTACATCATGACAGGCTGTAGTTTTAAGGAATTAAGGTAAGGTCCGGAAGAGCAGCCAGTTCCTGGAACCAGACCTTATGGAGACCTTCTAGAACTGGCCTCCTGGTCAGATATCAGAGGCTAAACAGCTATGGACAAATGGTCAGAGGACATCCACACCCAGGACATAACCACCTCACCCTGGGTCTGAAGAAGCCTGATCACCCTTCACTGAGCCTGCATCCCTCCATAACTATTTTTCTGATGCTACATTTGAGCTGAGGACCAATCCTAATAATTTCTCTGATGGAATATGTACTAAGAACCTATAGTTTTAAAATTTTGCTATGATGAGGCAGGAATCCCCTAGATTTAAGTACCCTTTAACATTGGCCTATGAAACATTTTATAGGTCCTCATTTCTCAGTAGATGTTGGACCCCAACATGCTGGAATAAACTCCCTTGTATTTACTTTGCTGGGCTGTCTCCATGGTAGTCTTTTAGGTGGTGGATACTGAGTTCCAGTCTTAACCGTCCTAGTCCTTCCTTTCTCTACTGTTAATTTCGAGGGAGGTCAGACCTCACATGTTCATTTCAGGGAGAGGCAAAACAATAAACCTTTATGTTCATTGTAATCAGACTATGTCCCATAAGCCTAAGTTACTCTTTCCTAGTCAGAGAGGGACATGTGATTCAATAATGAAACTGGGAGCAAGCTGCTCTTTGTCAGAAAAACCCTTCTAATACTATTGTTTCTCTGTAGTCAAAGCTGAATTATTTTTGGCCTTTGTGCCACACCCAGTAAGGATCAGGACATGTTCCTAGCTCTGCACCCAGGAATTATTTTTGGCATTTATGGGACCATATGGATACCAGGCTATTGATCCTGGTTGGCTAAGAGCAAGTCTAGCATCTAACCAGCTGTACTATTGCTCCAGCTTCCAAGTCAGTTTCTTTTTTAATCTATAAAATGATGTTTTGAAATAAAAGAAACTTTATTTTTTGAGTTCATCCAATAATAAGAATATTTTTCTTTCTTCATCTTCACCTATTCTCTTAAACATAATTTAATATCCTAATTTATCATATATTTACCCTAATGTATCCTAATATTTCCAGAATGAAATTTTTATTGGCATTAATTATTATTTCTTAAAAGTCCCTTCATACATCACTTTAATTTCAGTCCATTAGACTGTACACATTCCTAATATCTAATATAGCTATGACTACTTCAGATTATATATTCTTGATTTTCCTCTTTTTGCAAAAGGCTTCAGGATTTTCTAATAGACAGCAATTTAAGGTATTACTTTCTTATGTTGATGTTTTTACCTTAATGATTTTGATTTACATTATCCACTCAGGCATACTGTGAATTTCTATATAAAACATAGGAAAATCTACCCTCTTTTCAGTTTGCTTTGTTTTTATATTCCTGTTCTCAAATTAAGAGACCTCAAACATTAAAACTATTTCTCACTCCCCAAAAACTCTATCTGAAATGATATCTTGTAACATCTTGTAAAAAAAAGTTTCTTCTAATCGCTGTTACCAAGGTGGTGTGAGTGCTTTCTCTTCAATACAGGTTCTGAATATACCCAATAATGGAATGTGCTGTACTCAGTAGAGCAAGAGCTCATGGGGAAGTGAGAAAAGCATAACTTGAAAGAGTAGGCCACTGAAGACAGCCCAAGGAACATGGCCATTCATGTCTTCTTGGAATAGAAAGGGGTGTCCTAGGTGTTTTTTGCTGGGGCCTTTGGCAGTTTTTAATTAGTACATAGTTTGTGGGATGGAATTTCTTCAGGGCTATTGACTGTCTCTGTTTTCTCTTCTTTTTGGACTTTGGTGACACAGAATGTGGATGGATGGAGAGTGTCCTTCTCAGACAAGCAGCTGACCAGACCTAAGCCTGACGCCCCTGGTGACCTCTTATTGTTCTTGTTCTCTAATCTAATTATTTGCAAGTTATTTATTTTGTTTCTCTTGAGTGCAAAAAGGACGCCATTGAGTTTCAAATAACATCCTCTTTATACTTAGAATTGCTGTAGAAAATCATTGTCAAGCTTTCCTGTTAACTGTGACATTTTTTTTTTTATAATACTGAGGTTATGAGACTTCTTTCTCCAATTACTTGTTGGAACAATTGCAAGTGCTTCTGAAGACTGAAGACTGATTGGGTGGACTGGAAGGGACTCTTCCATGTTGCAAGGGGTGGAGGTGCTCCCTGTCACTGTTCCTTAGCGGATGTGCACTTTAAAAGAATCCTAAGCCAAATAAAAACCAAACAAACAAACAAAAAAAAAAAGCAGAAGTAAGAGTCTAGAACATCTACCTAGGTGTGTTACAAACAAGTTGTTTCTAGTTTTCAGCAGTCACAAAGAAAGACAAGGACCTTCTCTATCCTGTGATGACTTCTGTGACAGGCCTTCAAAGTAAGATGTATCCAATGTTTGGGCAGATCTAATTTTTACCATGCTAAATCAGCCCAAACTTGACTATAGTCTGTGACTTATACCTGACTTGAGTCAGAGACGATGAAAAAGTTAATCTGCTTAGTAATTGACAATGAATGAGGATGAATGTCTCCACCTGGTTATGGCATCTTTGGGCAAAATATCTGCATAATGCCTTAATGGTCTGTCTGGAGATTCCCACATCTGTTCCCTGACCCATGTCCCTGTCCCTGAGATTCTTCCCTTTACTTGCTCACATGCATGCTAGTGCAGGTGCTGAGGAGACATTATTTTGGTCAATTAGTTTTACTGTAGTTCACCATGTCCTTTTAATGAAAAGGTATCACATATCTGCTTTCTTTTGTTTTGCTATTATGCAATATTCCCAAGTAGGGATAAGTAATAGTATTTTTATTTAAAAAGAACAATGTTAGGAAGAACTGTAGATGTAAAACTGAAAAATACATTTGTTTTGAAACATCTATTAGGATAAAAGAGATAAAAAGTATAAATTACCATATGTTTACCATCACTACTATGAAAATTCAAAGAGTATGCACACAATATTTACTTTTAAATAATAACACTCTTGCTGACATGCAAAATACTTTAAGTATATTTTGCATTAAAATTTCATGTGTTTTATTATGCTTTACATTTTTATTTTTTGAGATTACGATCCTTCTCTCCCTCCTTCCTGACCTCCTTCTTTCCTTCCTTTCTTCCTTCCCCCCTTCTTTCCCTCTCTCTCTCTCTCCCTCCCTCCTGTGGTTCTCAGTGCTTATTCCTGACACTATGACCTGGGATCACTCCTGGTGCTCAGGGACCATTTGAAGTGCCAAGAATTATACTTACTATATTTTCCGGCGTATAAGACGACTTTTGAGACAAAAAAAAGTCAACCAAAAATCGGGGGTCATCTTATACGCCGAGTATATCCCGAAAAATGTTTCAATATACCGCTAAACAAAAATAGTATGAATATTGCCACAAAACGAATTTCCCAACTCAATTCTGCACCAATCACTGCAAGGCTGCTCAGACCGCCTCTATAACTCAGCCAATCCAAGCAGGTTTTTCATGCATGTAAATTAGACAATGTTCTGTACCCAAATCTACACTGTAAAAACCCTGCTCAGATTGGCCAGAGTCAGAGAGGAAGTCTATTACAGTATAACCTTTGAACCTTTGTTTGTTGTGACTGGCTCACCGTGGTACATGAGCACAGGGACACATGCAGCACATGTAGCACAGGAACGTTCTGTCTGATACAGCGAATATAGGCCTAAACCTATGTTTTAACTGCAAAATTAGGGGGTCATCTTATATAGCCAGTCATCTTATACGCCAGCAAATATGGTAGGTAGGTTGCAAGCAAAGCAAGAACCTACCTACTATTCTTTCTCTCTCTCCCTCTCTCTCTCTCCTTCTCTCTCTCTAACCCTTTGGAACATAGTTTTTATCTAGCTTTAAAATAATAAGCACTATTACCAAAAGTAACCAACAGAGTCACTTGACATTATCGATTCTTCAGGTAGAGACAGATTATTTTCCTAAAAATAATTTGTCTCTGTAGTAAAACATGCTATATAATGGCATGCCTGAAAAGAAGCTCAATCAATAGCAAACTAGGTCAGAACCATTGTGAGTTGTGTTTATCTATGTAAAAGGTTGAAGAAAAAAGGAAGTTGTGGGAATGAATTTTCTTGTAAAGGGAATAACATAAGATATAATATCAGGGGAGGAAAGACTTGGCTGATATTTAAAGACTGGGTAAATTTTTGTGGTTCCGTCTTTTGTAAAATGCTTTTGGTTGAAATGTTTTGGTTGAAATCTTCACTGTACTCAACCCTCAGGTTTACTTTGAAGCTCCTTAAAACCTGTGTCCATTGTTAGTGAACTAGTATGAGCTTTTGTTTATGAGACTTTAGAATCTCCCAAATCCTCTTGCCAATTACTCATCACATTCAGATGTCATCATTTTGATTTCCTTGCTTGTCTCTGGGTTCTAATCCCATCTCTGGCTTAACACTACGTTTAGACAAGGAAGATGCTTGATAAGAATGCATTCAATTGAGGCTGGACAGATGGTATTGGGGACTGTATTCTGAATCAAGGTTCACTCCTGATTCTTTGATGAAGCTCAAAGCCAGGTAGGCATCCTGCCAGGTAAGCAACCTACCTCTGTACTATCCTTCCCCCCACACACTGCATTTTGAACATTTTGATTAGTAAGAAATATGCAAGGAAAAAAAATCTCAGAGAACTGAAACTTATGGTTACCAATCAGCCACACTGGCCAAAAACTCATTTCTAATCCTATTTCCTTGGTCAATTTACATAACCTTTCTGAAGAGTATTTTTTCCTTACAAGTTAAAATATACAAAGCATGTAGTAAACAAATGCAATGAAATAACTTAACTATACATCTAATAAAATCTCAGACCTTCACAGTGTTAAATGTATACTAAATTTATTTATTATAAAATAGCTGATTCATATAATGGCTAAGTCTTTAGAACATTTTCTTTCAGTGTTCCAGAATGATCTATTACTATGCTTTCTACAGTCATATTTTTAAAAATGTTTTGTATATTATAAGGATAAAATATTATATATTTAATATTATCTTTATGAATTTGTTTGGGTTTTTTAAATTCACAGTCTGATTTGAATACATCTGCACAAATATTAACAAATGGATTTATAATGATTTAAATTGCCTGCATGTCTGTCCTAAGAATTTGAATATACATGAATGTAACAGCTTAAATATATAATCTTATTGAAGTTAATTAATAATTTCCAAAAAGCTTTCATATTACTTCATTTTCAACTATAGGGGTAATCATCATGCACATCAATTTTTAAAGTATAGCATTGATTCAATACTGAATATACTGAAATTTTATACTGTAACTTATTTATTTATTTTGTCTTAAGAACCACTGAGAATTTTAAAATAATTTTATTTTAATTTTAAAATAATTTCATTTTAATTTTAAACATTTAATTTTAGAATACATATAAATATTAAAAAATATAAGCAATGAAAAAATAGTTGAGGGGCCATATTGACTGCACAGTGGGTATGGTGCTAGCCTTGCATGCAACTGACCCAGATTCTATTTCTGGCATCCCCCTGGTATCTTGACCCCATCAGGAATGTTTCTTGTGTGCAGATCCAGGAGTACTTTTGAGCAACACCATATGTGGCTCCCCACCGAAAAATGAATAAAAAGAAAATGAATAGATACTTGATTTCTTTTTGTTTTGACATACACTAGAAATACTAAGTCACTCTTCCATTCTATCCCACAGATTCAGAATAATGTGTGTGACTGTCAAAAATATTAATCACGTGAGCAACTAAATCAACTATTTTGAATAAGTATTAACTACATAAATCTTATTTTATCATTTCTAAGCAACTATTTTTTTAATTTTCTCCATATATATTCACATATTTTTTAAGAAAACCCTGCAAATTTTAAATTCTAACAAGAACTTTGCTCTGTTTCAGAGAGCTATTACATTCAGTTACTTTAAAAGATTCTGAAACAAAACATGAAAACTAAATTTTCAAACTGTATGGCCTTCCATGATATTTACTTGGCCTTTTGCTGTGAGATATCAGCCTAATGAGGTAGCAGCAAATGTTTGGCATGTGTGGAACCAATCTGTTTCTCAAACATTGTTAGCCTTGTCTGTTTCAATAAATGATCTGTGAGAAGGAAATATTTTAGTTCCGTTCTCAGGAACAATCAGAGAGGTAGGTGATGGCTCTACATGATGCCATCATTCAGGGTGAATGAACGTCTCTTGTTCCTAACATGACAGATCCAGGCTGAAGGTGGACTTGTGCGAATAAAACTCTGACAGCCACACATCTTGACTTTCTTCTCTTTGCCCTTGTGCACTTCAAGCAGAAACAAGAAGTAATACCAAACTCACATTCAAAAATACCTACTCACTACTATGGATAACTAGCACATATAATTAATATACTACAGAGCAGGCATCAAGTAAATTGTGTACAAATATAGTGATATCTATGTTCTGCATAACTATAGAAAATAATAGACTATAATAAGCCCTTATTTGTTTGGTGCAATTAGGTGCATTAGATTAGTGGAGATTGTAACCCCAATACTCTTATACTGTAATGAAAATAGTAATATTGATTCTAAAACAAGAACTTTTGCTTTTCATAGCATTTATATCAGTGTATATTTCTAGATTTTGTCTCTTTATTTATATTCTAATATGTTTGGTGTTTTACACTTATTTTTATGTTAAGTGATAATATAAGATGATATAATGTCTATGAATTTATGAGAATCATAAATGAACTGCTACTTTCATTACCCACAGACATATCGACTCTCACAAGATTATAATGCTGGCATGTATTAAATTTATTATAAAGTTTTCAAACCATTTTCTCCTGAATATAATAAATTTTAAAAAGCAATTTAGAAATTAGTCATAGAAAAGTGAATTGCCTAGCAATCCCATGAGTTAAAATTATGTCCTTGAGAGAAATCATTTAAAATAAAGCATAATTTATTAAATGAGAAAAATAAACCCTCATATTAACATAGTACCCAAAGTCTAACAATGCAGCTACACAAATTGCTAGAGACCTCAAACCATAGGATTCTATACTAAGGTTAATTTCTTTAAATTTGGGCACTAAAAAATTATATCTAGAGGAAAGAATGCATCGAATCCCCAAATCATAAAAATATCATGGGAAAATAATAGATTTAATTTTTTACTATCCTTCTGACAAAACCCTGTTGTGTAGGAAAAAACGACTTAATTGAGGACAACTTGTTATATAACTTTAAAAATCTCTAGAGTTTATAGGAATTAAACCCCTGTAGTGCTTTTTTTTTCTTGAGTACAGAGATCAGCCACTTATCCAAAGCTTTTAGGGTAAATAACTTCTTTTTCCTCATTGAGAAGTCATTTTTATTGCTCTTTGAAGAGTGTATAATGGAGGCTAAATATTTTATTTCCATCTAGAAAGACATCTTCGGAAAAAGTATATTAAACTAGTTTTAATTTATTTCAAGTCAACAAATAATTATGGGATAGTATTAATGTTCAAACTTGAATACTATTAACTTGAAGAGAAATATAAATAAGAGTTTCATTTATTCATGTTTTGAGTATAAATAGGGGAAAGAAAGTCACATAAAGGGAGTGACACCCAATTGTACTGGTTAAGGAGACCTGGGAGGATGCAAAAACATGAAAAATCAGAGAAGATAGTAGAGATAAAAGACAGCACAGAATGTAAGATATTGAAGCTGAGCATTTGACATACTGAGAGAAAATTGGAACTTAAGTTATATTTTTATAAAGAGTTCTTCCTTGTTTGTATAAAAAGGTTTAGAATAACAGTATAATTTATCGTGGATACCTTTGTGTATATGTATGCATTTGTGTATTTGTGTGTGACAATAGTTACTTTTCATGCCATTATGAGATTAGTATCAAAAGTACAGATGAGGGGCCGAAGAGGTGGCGCTAGAGGTAAGGTGTCTGCCTTGAAGCGCTAGCCAATGAAGGACCACGGTTCAATCCCCAGCATCCCATATGATCCCCCCAAGCCAGGGGCAATTTCTGAGCACTTAGCCAGGAGTAACCCCTTAGCATCAAATGGGTGTGGCCAAAATATTAAATTAAATTAAAAGTACAGATGAATTCTGTTCTTTCACTTTTAGACCTGTATTTTTTTTTTCAAATACAAATGCTGACTTTCTTACGTTTGGTGTATTTGTATTTACACTTTAGATAAGTGTGTGGTTCTAGGAATTAAACCCAGGCTCTACACACATGTCAGACAAGAAAGAATAAAGTGCTTTCTCACCAAATTTTGGGCAGTACTGAACTAACCCTAGTTCCTAAACAAAATACAAGGTAAAAGTTTTAACATTTATGTACTGTAAGTACTTATTTTTTTTGTGATTTTTATTTTCAATACATTTTTTCATACCTATATATTTCTATATAGGGGTTTTATGTCTTTCCTGACTGGATTTGAAATTTCTGTATGATATATACAAATAAAAAGATTATATGGCCAAAGCAATAGCATTATGGCTAGGACATTTCCTTACACATGGTCAATCCATGTTTGATCCCCAGCATACCATAGGGTTGCCGCAGTCTGCCAGGACTGATTTCTGAGCACAGAGCCAGGAGTCACATCTGAATGCCAGTTGGTGTAGTCCCCAAACCAGAAATAAATAAATAAATAAATTGTAAATGCCACGTTTTTATTGTTCATGAGGATTTTTTCTTTTTTTTTTTTTGCAGAAACATTGAAATACAGGAACATTTTCTGTGATGAAATTTATATAATAATTTTGTAAACGTTGCACATAGCACTGTTAAATGTTATATAATTTTGGCTTTCAAAGGATCAGAGTTTATTATATAATTATATGTACTTTACACTATTTGACTTAGGATTTATTAGTCTGTTTTGATTTTTTTCATTGATTGTTCTACTTTGACACAGTGAAGAGTTAAAATATAGCATTAATCTTTAGTTGTGTCGACTCATTTCCCCAAGATAACATTCATAGGTTATGTTGGATAAAATTTAATTTTATCATTTATTAAACAAATATTTGTCTTTAGAATTATTATTTTATAAAATTTTCATTGCCTTTTAAAAGCAACGTCTGCTTCAGGGACTAAAGAGATAATACAGGGGTAAGGCACTCACCTTTCATACAGATGCCCTGACACCATCTATGGTCCCCTTCTCACTGTGTATAATTATACCATAGGTATATTCCTAAATTGAGAGACACAAACAGAAAAGGGATCAATTAAAGGCATCATTGTGTGTTTTCATTTCACTAAGTCATTTCATCTAAAATGGTATTCTTCATTTTTATTTTTAAAAAGATATTTGGGTTTAGCTCTGATTATCTAATCTTAAAATTCTACATAACCATGGTTACCTTAATTGTTCAGAAAAGAACTCAAGTGCCCTAGCATTAGAATTTGGGTTTATAAGATGTTTTCTCCAATTTGGAAGAGAAGCTGACATACTGTGGAAACAATATTTTCTAATTATTTTTTGCATTTTCTTGTGTCTATCCTAGTAGGAGAATCATATTGCTGTTTTGCTGAGTACAAGCTGGAGATGCAGAAGCCAGGGGTGCAATTCTGTCCATTGTGGATCCTAAAACCTCAGCATCCAGTCAGGGTCTTGGAGGCAGATCTCCCATTCATGCCCAAAGGTCCAGAGCAAATAGAGAGAATAGTGCAAGTCTCAGGTCCAGGTTTGTAGAACTCAATCAGGCAGAGTGTGATTTCTTGGTTTCTTTAGCCTTTTGTTGGAACAAGGATCTCAATGATCTTCCTTCATTGGGGGAAAAAAAACACTAAATTATTTATCAATTCAATTACTGACTTTATTCCTGAAAAGAGAGAGAGAAATAACTTTTAGTCAAATATAGAGGCATCTTGGGGCTTGGCAAAATTGATACATAAAACTACTGTCAGTAATTTTCATCACTTGACAGTGAAATGGAGTCATATTTTAGATTTTTTTTACCTACTTCCCCTCCAAAATAAGATAATCCCTGAGATATGCAGTATCTCTTAGAACTCAAATCTCTTTCCCCTTTTTTTTCATTATCTCTTTAGAGTTTTGCTACTGTAGTAACTTTCTAACTGACGATTCTTTCACCAGTCTTGCCCATATTCAATCTATTATTCATGTGATGCATCAGTGTTCTAGAATATAATATTCCTGACAGTAAAGGCCTCACTTCTGTTATATAAAATAGTGATCATATAGTGTTTAGGAAGAGTAAATATTTCATAAATATTGTCCAGAGATAAAATTAAAAATTGAATATGGAATTTCTGAACCATCCGGTGTTTTTGGTTTTTCAGATGTTTAACATTTTAAAATGTCTTGGTGCAACAAACAAAACTTTTTCCGAATGTAACACACACACTCCATTTTTTAATATGCCCTATTGCTTTAGGTATACAAGATTCTTTTTTAATCACTTATTTTTTACTTTATTTATTACAAAAATCTACTTGAACATATACCAAATATCTTGGTCTTTTTATTTCTGGAAGTAGCTCTAATTCTACTTAAAAACAAATAGCTCAATCCATGTTTGATCATCAAACTCTCCTATTACGTGCATGCCCCAGTAACAACCTTCATTAAAGCCCTAGTTCAGTGAACTGTAATTACTGTCCTATTTTTGTCTCCTTTCAAATATAAAGACCATTTATTATTTTTAATTTGTTCCCTAGTTTATAACCTGTAGATAGAGAGTGAATTGTTGTGAAAATTTACAGGATGGCTGAATCCTATATAACAAATAATCTTTTTACCAAATAATCAAGTTTTTTCTGTCTTGCAATTCTAAGCTTCTAAGCATTCTTCAAGACTCAGTTTTCACCTCTGTTAAGAAATGAAAGTATTTTTCTTCTCAGAATCAAGAATCTCTTTGTGCTGTCATCAATCTTCATTTCTGTCATTATTACAACATCTAAATCAATTTGATTTATGGTGTAAATGCTTCTTATCTTTCTATCCAAGTTAACTACAAACCCAGCAGTTACATGATCTAAGTATTAGACTTCTCACAAGACATGCTATAATAAGGAACTAACAATTTCATAAGGATAGAACCTTAATACACTAAGCAATTTTCAGAACTTTACCCTCAGTTCTTAACTCGTTAGGCACCAAGACCAACCTCCTGCCCCAATAGACCACCATCTAGCTCCTCAATGAAAGACACTCTCTCGATCCCTCATCTTGTGTCTCGGCAGGAAACCACAACCAACATGCCTGCTGACTCAAGCTTTGTGGCCCCTCTCACCCCTATCAAATTGTGGACTGCTGCATAATACCGGAATCAGCTTCAGCAAAACCCCCAACTCAAGGACACTACAGAACTCCGAAATGCCGCAAATCATATCTCAAACTGAAAACCAAGGTCTGTGATACGAAAAAGTGCCTTGGCTTTCACTCCCCACAAGAATATCTCAAAAGACCTAATTGGGAGGCCTATATTGCCTATGTAAGCTTAATACCTTTATAATAATGCATCTTAAGATGTGTATTCCTAAGCATACAGGTAGCCTCCCCCATCACTTGTTTTCTTCAAATATCTTTTTTTTCTTTTCCTGTTTTTAATTTATTTTTTATCAGTTTTATCTATTTGTTCTTTTTTATATATACATATTTTCTCTATCCTCACCAGTTTTGGTGCTGCTTGGTGCAAAAACCAAGAAAACGTCTTGCCTGGGATAAAAGCTCAGACCAGACCACAGATACTGTGTGTGTAGCCTGTCACCCTTACCCAGAATAGCACCAGCAATACAGAAGGACACCATATGTTTTTGTATAGGCACAGTAAATAAGGGGAAATCATAGACACAGAAACAAGATCTTATCTTCTAAGGATAAGAACTCACACTTTTTACACAAGGGTGCCTCTCATCCTGGACATATGTTAGTTCAATCTCAAACCCCAGGTTCAAACATAGAACTGAAACAGCTCCCTGCAACAACCAGGAACTAAACTCCATTGGGAGATTTACTTGTGCCAGTGTTAACATGACAAGGACAGCGAGGAAATGAAAATTTGACCTAAGCCCAGGAGGTTCTATCACATCACCTAACACTAAGTGGAAATCAGAAGTTGTACCATCCTTTGAACTATGAAAAATAAGAGCACTAACTACAGAAAACTGACTTTGACAACCGTGACTGGGCAGAATTTATCTTGAGACCAATAAGGGAAACCCTACCCTAGGCTGTAGCCAAGGACTCTTAAAAAAACCAAGATTTCTTAGTACAGAGGCCCAATTTCGACAATTGAGACTGAGCAGAACTTTTGGAACCATAATTTACTAGCTTCGGCTTAGGAACCAAGCAAAAACCTGGAGCACATGATACAGAAGACTGAACACACCGACAATGATGGAACAGAATCTCTAGAACTGCAAAGACTCTATCCTAGACCTTGTCCTAGGACCTGCGCAAATACCAAGATTACTAGCTACAGTGGCCTGATTTTCTCATCCACAACTGAAAGGAAAGTTTCCTGACACCACAAAAAAAAAAAACAAAAAAACTGGGATATGGCAATGAGTATGTATGGAGCCAGTGGTTGTTCCCATGACAGTATGCTTCAAAAGTGGAGAAACCCTGAATCTCTTAGCCCATGGAAATTTCCATCCTTCCCCAATACTTACTGTGCCTGTGCAAAAACAAACAAACAAACAAACAAAAACAGTGGGAGGAACACCAAACCCTGCCACTCCAGCATTCCTTTTCCTTGTTTTGTTTTGTTTTGCTTGTTTTTGATATTATTCTCCTTCTCTTTTTTGTTCCACTTTTTTCTTTCTTTTTCACTCTTGTGGATATTATTTGGTGATTTTTTGGGGGGCTGGGTGCATTTTTTTTGGTAGTTGATACCAAATTTTTCTTCTCTTTCCCTTAACATTTTTATCTCCAATAGAATCACATAACTTGAAGCATTCAGCTTCATAAATTGAGGGGGGGGGGGGAATGATACCAGGACCAGTCATATGAACATGTAGTGAAAATAAAGAATGATCAGACTGGAACACCAAACCCAAAGTCAATGACAACAGAATAAATACCCAATCTACAACAAGTTGTAAAGTGGAAACCAGTTACATTAGTATTCTGGGGGGGGTAAAGGAGGGAGATATGGGAGACAAGCTGGAACAGGAGTGGAGGGAGGACAACATTGGTGGTGGGATTGCCCTTCATTCATTGTCACCATGTACCTTAAATAATTTTGTGTAATGCACTTCAGTCACAATAAAAATTTAAAAAAATATATTGATTTTAGGGCTGGGAGTAGTAGTGCAGCAGTAGGTTGTTTGCTTTGAATGTGGCTGGCCTAGGATAAACTGACTGTGGTTTTATCCCCTGGAGTCCCATATAGTTCCTCAAGCCACGAGCGATTTCTGAGCGCATAGCCTAGAGTAACCCCTGAGAGTCACCCGGTGTGGTCTAAAAACCAAAAATAAATAAATAAAAAATAAAATAAAACAAACAAACAAAAACAAATAAAGAATTGATTTTAAAAACTAATACCTTAAGACTGCCATGTACATACACAAAAACAAATGGTCCACAAAACATTTTCCTTTCATTCTAAAAGTTGTATGGTGCATTGTTATCATTAACCAATCCTTTATGATTAAACTTAAATGGTCAATTGCGTAAAACAGTTCTGAGACCATTCTTCCACCACTGATTAAGACTGGAGTGGCAGGTTCTTGGGGTAATAATATTCATTTAGCCTTCTGAGCTTTCTTGGCGGACTTCATAACCTTGCCAACTTCAGCTGCCTTCTTGTCCACTGCTTTGATGACACCCACAGCAATAGTCTGTCTCATGTCAGGAACAGCAAAATGACAGAGCGTAGTTAGAGAAGCTCTCAAAACACATGGTCTAGCCAGGCATCATATCAACAATGGCAGTATCACCAGACTTCATTAATTTAAGGTCATCTTCCAGCTTTTTCCCAGAATGACAATCTCCTTCAGCTCAGCAAGCTTTTTTTTTTTTTTTTTTGCAATGGGTTTGCCACCAGAACATGTGTTGTGAAAACCAGACAACTAAATGCAAGCCAAAATGGGACAAGAAAAGACATCAACATTGTTGTCATTGGGCACTTTGACTATGGCAAGTCCAACATCACTGGCCATCTGATCTACAAATGAGGCAGCATTGACAAGAGAACTATGGAGAAATTTGAGAAGGAGACTGCTAAGATGGGAAAGGGCTTGGTCAAGTATGCTTGGGTCTTGGATAAGTTAAAAGCTGAGTGTGAATGTATTATCACTATTTTTAGTGTGGACTGTGTGACAATCCAGCACAAGAGCATAGCCAGCACTACCATATCTAAAAGATACGTTCTTGACATGGAAGCTCATGTTGTCCCCAGGAAGAGCTTCACTAAGAACCTCATGGTGCATTTCAACAGACTTAACTTCAGTTGTAACATTGACTGAAGCAAATATGATCATGCCAGGTTTGAGAACACCAGTCTCAACTTGGCCCATAGGACAGTACCAATACCTACAATCTTTGTACATATCCTGGAGGGGTGGAAGCAGGCAGTTGTCAGTTGGACAAGTGGGTGGCAGGATGCAATCCAGGACTTCAAGCAGTATAGTTCCACTGGCACTGTCATCTTTATGGGTGACTTTCCACCCCTTAAACCATGGCATGTTAGCACTTGGCTCCAGCATATTGTCACAATTCCAACCAGAAATTGGCACAAATGCTATGGTATTTGGGTTGTAGCCAATATTCTTAATGTAAATGCTAATTTCCTTAACAATTTTCTTATATCTCTTCTAGCTGTAGGGTGGCACAGAGGAATCATTTTATTAACACAAACAATAAGCTGCTTTACACCTAGTGTGTAAGCCTAAGGTCATGCTAATGGGTCTGCCAATTCCTCGAGACACCAGCCTCTAATTCACCCATGCCAGTAGCAACAATCAGGACAGCACAGTCAGCCTAAGAGTTGCCTGTAATCATGTTTTTGATAAAGTATCTGTGTCCTGGGACATCATTGATGCTCAAGTAATACTAGCTGGTTTCAAACTTCCACAGGGAGATAAAAATAGTGATAATACATTCATGCTCAGCTTTTAACTTATCCAAGACCCAAGCATACTTGACCAAGCCCTTTCCCATCTTAGCAGTCTCCTTCTCAAATTTCTCCATAGTTCTCTTGTCAATGCTGCCTCATTTGTAGATCAGATGGCCAGTGATGTTGGACTTGCCATAGTCAAAGTGCCCAATGACAACAATGTTGATGTCTTTTCTTGTCCCATTTTGGCTTGCATTTAGTTGTCTGGTTTTCACAACATGTGTTCTGGTGGCAAACCCATTGCAAAATAGCAACTGCAGATAAAATTTGGTTAGACATAAGACCAGCCATATTTTTGGCCAGAACACAGAGGCATTTATATTTGTTTGTGTTGTATGTACTTTATGAATTGTAGCTAACTACCAATTGTGAAAGATGGTTATTTCTGCTTTTAAATGTGTTTCCTCACACCTAACAGTGATTCACACTTTATAGGTCATGTTTACATACATTATTCATGTTAGGGCTTATTTTAAAAAGTAGAAATTAGCATCTCTAAGCTCTAGAACAAGAAATAGATTCAATACTTCTTAATTACTTTCCTAAACTGTCTTAAGTTCAATTTCCTGAGAAACTTCTAATAGTATAGTCATTACAATATGGATAGGGAGAAAATACATAATGATTCTGGACTTATTTAATATTTTCAGGAAGGATAGAAAGGCTCTGGCCACACTTGGATGTGTTCAGGTGGAATCTTTGAGTCCTGCCTCTGTGCTCAATACCTCTGTGCTCAAATACCACTCCTGGTATTTGGGTAACCTTTGTAGTGCCAGACATTGAGCAAGAGTTAACTATGTATAAAACAAGTGCTATAATCCCTGTGCTTTCTTCTTGGCCTGATTAAAAATCTGAATGATATAAGCATAAAAAGCATAATAAGATGGTATTGAAATTAATAATTGGTTACATAAGGTGAAACATGTCTAAACTTATAAAATGTTTTATTTTAGCAGATCTTTAGTTTGGTGGTCATCAATATCATAATTCCATTTGATATTGTTCTGGAAAGATCAGAATATCTCTATAAAATCATTACTGAAGTTGTGTTTCAATAATAATGCCAACAGAAAAATTCCTTACTAGAACACGCAGTACTGTCATTAAATATATAGGGTATTTTCTGAGGCTAAATTATGCACATGTATAAATTGACTTGGAATATTTAAATCTGGAATATAACTTGGCCATAGCAATTATCTTAGTCATATCAACCAAGTCAAATTTTTCAACTGTTAAGTTGTGAGCATTTCTACAAGACTAACAGACATGAGTCACTTTTCTAAAAGTACATTTTGGGTTTTATTATAATTTTCTTCCAGTAACTGAAATAAAGTCTGGGCTACTTGGATAATTTTGAGAATATAATGAATCACTAATCTAATGACTAGAAAATGTCAGTAAATGTTCTAATGAAACTCTTTAATACCAGGAAATAATAAATAATAAGCTAACTTCCATAAAACTTAACACTCAGTACAAATAAAATATTAATGCAATAAAGAATATAACAATACTTAAAAGGCAAAAATAATATAATTTTGTCTTATTTGTAGATAAGGAATGTTTTCCATGTGTCCTGAAGTGTAACATATTTGAAAACACTGAACTCATCTTTGAAGATGATTCAAAACATTTCAAATAAAACTAAGAAGTTTAGTGATGTACATTATAATAAACAAAATAATAAATAATAAAATTGATATATTTTGGGGCTTGGAGACATAAAACTGGTTGGTGTCTTAACCACAGATACCCCGAATTTAATCTGAATGCCCTATATGGTACCAAGAGTTCCATCAAGAGTGACCTCTGAGCACAGATCAAACAGTAAATCCCAAATATAGCAGGTTAGGGCCCACATAGAAAAACTAAAAACCAAAGAGAATATAGACTATTAACAGCATATAAAAGTTAATTCTATTTATAAAAATTAAAATGGCTTCAATCTATCAATAGGTTAGCAAAATTTTAAAATACATATAAATTAATAGAAATACTAATTTTTTTAAATAAAAATATTATTCACAATGACATTAATATATCATTTTGCATTTTCTTCTCCAATTCAGTGCTATTAAAAGATATCTTATGTAACAGAAATAAACTTCAAAATCATCTTCAAAATTATGGCAATACATCTAATACCAAATCCTCCATTTTTGTTTAGTGGCACTTAAGAGTTCTTAGAGAAAATGGAAGGTGGAGGATTAAAGAATTTCAACACAATATACAAGCACCCAGAATTTACATTTAGAGGATAAGTGGGAAAATATGTGAGGGTTATCTTTGGTTGGATGGTACCTGGACTTTGGTAAAACCCAGGAAGTTGTATTATACTACACATGGATCACTAATTATTATAGATAAAAATAATTTTCATTTTATTTTATATATTAGCATTATACCTATAACTTTCCCTAAATATGTATTTCCCTAAAAATGTATTGATACTTATGTACACATACTAAGACTGTAACTCTTTTGAAAAATACTTATTCAAGTAAAATATTCAAGTCCTATCTCCAATCAATGATTTGTCAATAAAGAAATAAGAGTAAACAGTTGGAAAAATCATGGAAATAAAAATAGTATTCGTTGAGGTGTACTATACAGCATTCAACTACTAATAGATTGTAGTGACAGCCTATCCCCCCTCCCCAACTGAGAGATAGAGAGAAGAGAGAAGTAGAAACCAAGTATATACTTTATTCCTCCTGTAGTCTGAGACCTGCTGCCACCGCCCAGGGGTTTCTGAAATAGAAGGAGAGATAGATGGAAATTCATCAACTAGAGGTGGCCAGAAGAGGCTCTGCTACAAGAAAGAGAAAGGAATATATAGAAAGCAGGCAGCATCTCTTTGATGCTTTATATCTGCGAACAGTCAGATGCTGCTCCAGCTACTATCCTCAGCCCTCCTTCCAACTGTCCAGGCTTTCCTTTTATTCCTGGCATGGCAAGGGGTTGTGTCCAGAGGGCGTGTCCAGGTTCAGTTGTCATTCAGTGGGTATCTAAGGGACATATCCAAGTCCAACTGCCATACATCGACAACATATAACAAAGAACTATTTTTAGACTAATTAGAAGATTGTTTGAGATATTAAATATGACATGAAGGAAAATTTTATATAAATATATTTATGGGAAGGATAGCATTTATGTGAGTACATTAAGAAAGGGATGATTCAGAACTGGGCACTATAAAATATTTAGATGAATCTGAGCAAATAAATTGAATTAATAATTGAAAGTGTTACAATGAGAAGTTTATGGGTAGAAAAATGACAGACTATGGGAGACTATAACATTAACTTAAAATTTTTATTCATTTCAGAATTAGGAATATAAAGAATAAATTACGTATTGCCATTTCCCTAAGTCTTACTGATTCTACTTATTCAACAATTGTTATATATTTTATTTCCACTATATACAATTATATATTGTATAAGATACCATTACAATGTACATATAATTATATACATGTTGTATAATATGCACTTATATATTGTATTTCCAAACTTCTTTTTGAAATGTCTTGCATAGATACGCATGTTTAATTTTAGAAAAGCAACATGGGCCCAAACACAAATGTTAAAAAACGGAAGCCATCATTTTACTATATAACAAGTAATATGTAAAGGCAATATTTTCCAGAGCTTAATCTACAAATCTACAGGTTTTGAGAAAAAATACCACGCTGATTACTTACTGTTATTTTGGTGTTATTCTTTCTGAGCAAGATTTTATATGTACATATATAATATATATAATATTTACCATTTTATATGATATATGCATATTTAAAATTCTTAACTTTGGGGCTGTAGTGATAGCACAACAGTAGGGCATTTGCCTTGCATGTGGTTTACCCGTGATGAACCTGGGTTCAAACCCCTGAATCCCAAATGGTACCCCAAACCTGGCAGGAGTGATCTCTGAGCACTGCAGGGTGTGGCCCAAAAACTAAAAAAATAAAATAAAATACATAACTAGGTTGTTTACAATCTATTTTACTTCATCATAATTAAAGCAGAATCAGAAAATTCTGAAATATTTCACCCTAAAAAAGAGAGTGATACTATTAGGGCTAATAAGACTACTGATGTAGGTTTCTTTGATCATGTTATATTAACTATCTAAACCATTTGGATATAATAGTTTTAGATTTTCAAGTTTATTTTTCATTAGAGTACACACATCACCTACTTTACCTTGGAGAAATTGTGAGTGAGTGATTATCTACATTGAATACAGTAAATTTTTATAAGATGCCTTTTTATTCTTAAAATTTTCTCATAAATCAGATTTGTTTTTACAGGAAAAAGTTTACGTAGGATTTATTGTTTCTTTTTAATTACTGTGCTTCATAGCAAGTGTTTCACATTATTAAGAAGAAGAATCTTTAAGTAATTTAGAAAGCATATACTATAACTATCTTCAAATGAAATTAAATCAACTTCTGATGATGTTAATAACTAAGTGAAAACTATAACAAAGTTTAAAAGAACAAAATAAATAACTTGTCAAAATAAGATAGAATGCTTTTTTTCTTAACTCTAGACACTTAAGAGTTCATTGTATTTATTTCCCATTTAGAAATACAATTTTTAGCTGATGTCTATTCTAAGTGCACACAGATAAACAATGAGTAAAATAGCAATAACCACTGCAATTTTTTACACTCATTGGATAATGACCAGCTCCTGGCTGACTTTGTTATTAATTTAAGACTCTGTTTCTTCTGGGCCCCATCACTCTGAGTTGTTCTGTTTTAAATGTACCCATCTGTGAAGTTATAATTTTTATAATTTGAAGTTGTGTGTTTGCTTTTGTTCTTGCAAGTTGTCACAAAGTATCACTTATGATAGAAAAGAATAGCAATTTATTTTTCATAACTTTCTTTCCTCCCCAAAGCCCAATAGTTTCTTTAGAAAGAAAAATATTATCTATTCAGTATGTAAATATCAATACCATCACATGGACCACTACTGAGGGCATAACATACATATGGTTGATATCAGTTGAATTATATGTGCAAATATGTACAGAGATATACATATATATTCATATGATTTTTATTCTATAAGCTTTGTTCTATAGGTAATGGTCATATAAACTCAGAGTAGTAGACAAAAATTATATCTTTTATAGTATTTTCTGGTTGCACATATATCCTATATTCAAATGCTTTATCTTTTTTTCATTGAATCCAATTTTATGAAAATATATTTTGATTTGTGTCTTATTTAAGCACAAAGAAAGGCACTGCAGATTATACAAAATATATTGTGTTTCATCTTTTTGCTTCAAAGAATTTATTCTATTAGAAGCATCAATATAATTATTCATCAGAATTGATCAAACTTTTCCTAGTTTTGTCCTTTGAGTTAATTAGGAATAAACAATTTATTAAACCCTACAGAATAACAAAAAGTCTACTAGTTGTTAAAAAATAAAGATGTGATACGTTCTTCCATGAAATTTAAGTTCTTTTTGTTGTATTTTTTTAACTATACAATTCATTATCTTCTAGACAATTAGGATAGCTGATCTCAAATAGAATCTCAAATTGAGTGAAAACAGTTTAGATTTTAATAGTGTTTTCTTTAGTGATCCAAAGGTACAAATTAAACACACAGATACAAAAAGTAAAATATATCAGAATATACATGTTTCTTTAATTGCTTATTTTAAATTTTCTTATTTCCTAATGAGCTCCTCTAAATGAAAAATTGGAGTTACTTGTAAAGTGAGAGAGAGAGAGAGAGAGAGAGAGAGAGAGAGAGAGAGAGAGAGAGAGAGAGAGAGAGAGAGAGATGGAGAAACTTTTTATTCCTCTTGGATTCTGAGGCCTGCCACCAACTGGGGTTTTTGAAGAGGAAAAGTAGATGGCCAGGGGAGGCCCAGGTTCAAGAAAGAACAAAGAGATACAAACCAACCAGCATCTCACCAATGTTTTTTCGTTTATTTTTTTAATAATTTTTATGTTGACCAAAGTGAATTAAAAATCATTCACAGTAAAATTTTAGGTGTATAGTAACATTGAATCAGGGCATTCCCACCACCAATGTTATCCTTCCTCCACCACCATTCCCAGCATTCATCCCATATCCTCCTCCTTTGCTCTCCGGGCTTATAGTATAAGAGGTCCCCTTTGTGTCTAGCTTGTTGTAGATTGGGTATCAATCCTGTTGTCGTTGGCTTTGGATTTGGTACCTAAGTCTAATCATTTTTTATTTCTACTCAATGTTCATACAGCTGTTTGATCATGGTACACTTCATTATTTCCCCATCTTTTTGTGAGACGGAACAAGATGGTTCAAGTTATGTGGTTCTGTTTGAAGGAAAGAAGAAAAGGGGGGGCACAAATCAAACAAGCAAAAATGGGAGGAGTCCTTCTAGATGCTATAAATATAGATTTAAGAGAAGAAGGGAAAAAAGAAGAAAAACATAACAACAATACAAAAAAGATCAAACTAAAATCCCGAAAAGCACCATAGCAATAAAGCCAACAACCAAGCAATAATCCCGGCCCCAAAATAACAAAACAGAGCACAAAAATATAAAACAAAACAAAACAAAGAAAAAAACAAAAAAAAACAACAATAACAACTAAAAATTAATTTGTGTTTCTTTTTTTGTATAGGCACAGTAATTTTTTAATATAATTTTTATTTTAATCATGATTGCTTACATATTGTTGACAATAATATTTTAGGTACATATTAACATAAAATCAGTGGAATTCCCATCACCGAATTGTCCTCCCTCTACCTCCGTTCCCGTCCTTTTAATCATGATTGCTTACATATCGTTGACAATAATATTTTAGGTACATATTAACATAAAATCAGTGGAATTCCCATCACCGAATTGTCCTCCCTCTACCTCCGTTCCCGTCCTTCCCATATCCTCTTCCCTCACCCCTGGGGCTGCTAGAGTAAGTGGTTCCCTCTGTGCCTAGCTTACTACTTAGTGATCTTACACCTGTTTGGTCTTGGTACCTCTCTTATTCCCCTTCCAATTGGGAGGCAGGACTAGATAGTTCAAGTTATATGGTTTTGTTTGAAGAAGAGAAAAGTAATAACCTGGAGATAAAAAAGAAAAAAAAAAGGATGGAAATGGCAGAGTCCTTCTAGAGGCTTTCATCCTTGGTTCGAGAGACAAAGGGGAAAAAGAAGGTGAAACACCACATAGTACATAAAGAACTGTCAAATAAAATATCCAGTGAGCATTCCAAAAAAAAAAAAAGAAAAGAAAAGAAAAGGGGGGTATGCACCATATAAAGGCCATGGTATTGAGATAAAAAAATGTGGCAGAGCACATAAGAAAAGAAAAGAAGAAAATAAATAAATAAATATAAACGGAGACATCCACTTCAATAGCCAAACTACAACAATGAAATTAACAAAAAATAGATGAGTAAATAATAATAATAAAAATTGTTTTGTGCTGTTTTTTTCCCTCCTGCAGATGCACAGTAAATATTGGGGTCATTTGAAAAGGAATGTCCTTTGCCTAAGAGATACAGGGTTTCTCCACCCTTGAAGTATACTGTCATGGGGATTAACTATTGATTCCTTTTAGGTTCTTTTACTCTCCCCTTGGTGCTTTTGTGGTGTATGGAAGACTTCTGCTCCATCCTGGGTGATAAAATCAGACCTCTGTATCTAGAAGTCTCGGTATCTGCATGAGTCAAGAAGTTGAACTTAGGCACAGTAATTATTGGGGAGATTAGAAAGGGAATTTTCTTGGCCTAAGAGATACAGGGTTTCTTTGCCCTTGAAGTATACTGTCACGGGCATAACTCCAGGCTTCTTACATGTTCTTTTACTCTCCCCTAGGTCCTTTAGTGGTGTCTGGAAATTATCTGCTTAGTCATGGATGATAAGATCAGGTCTCTGTAACTAGGGACCTTGGTATTTGCACAGGTCATAGGATGGAGCCTAGGATGGAGTCTTTCTTTACGGTTCTAGAAGTTTTGTTCCATCACTGTTGTTTTAATCAGTCGTCTATAGTTGGTGGTCTTGGTTTTTGCACCGATCCTATTATACCTAGGGGTGTGTGACCAGGTTCAACTCTCATTATAGTGGGGATTTACAAGTCCAAGTTCAAGACTCCAAGTCCAAGTGCCATATATCAACAGTGTCTGAATGAGACTGTGTTTATAAAAGCCATTTACATATGTCTCATATCAATATGTGTCTTTTACTAGCATTCAGGATAAAAAATTTATTTCAGGAGACATTCTTATGGAGAGAAAAGCATCAGAAATTTTGTCAACCATAGGATAATTGATGGTTAAAATACACCTATCTTTTGCTTCCTTTATGTGGGATTATGGAATTTGTCTGTTTCTACATCAATTAACATCCACATTTTTTTCTCATTGGATGTAATTCTTTCAATGTAGCCTCTTTGATTGGGAGTGAAACCTTACGGTCCCACATTCCAGGTGTGACATTTTTCTTTAAAGCTTTTTCTTTTCCAGATCTCTGTGGAGCTGGCCACTTTGACTGTGGTCTTGGGATAGGAGTGAGGGTAAAATAGGGAATTTTCCAAAGTCTTTTCTTTTTATCTAAGTGTGTGTGTGTGTGTTTAGATTATATTACAGATGACCTTCTGACTTCAGACCTGTCTCACTTTGTTAGAAGTCGGAACCTGAGAGTTTAGATTCAATACTTTGAACTTTTGCTTCTCATTTTCATCTCTAAATTAAGTAACACTTTTTATGTGACTCAAATGTATTGTAGAAGTATGCCTCTATATATTATCATCAAAGTATCCTTGGTATTTTCTTACTCTTCTTATTCTTTCTTACTAAGAGGGACCAGAGTGGTAGCACAATGGTAGGACATTTGCCTTGAATGCAGCTGACCCATGACAGATGCAGGTGTGATTCCCAGCATCCCATATGTTCACCCCAAACCTGGGGCAATTTCTGAGCACAGAGTCAGGAATAACACTGAGCACCACCATATGTGGCCCAAAAGACCAAAATAAAATTGTAGTAAGATATTCTTGAGAATATTTTTATTCCTATCACTGTGTCCTTCCTGGCATTTGCACACAAAAACAAGTAAGGCACATGTGTGTATATGGGAGCAGGGTTTGGGGGTCATTCAGTACATGTGATATCATGTGGTGCTGGATTTCATCCAGGATTCTTGTGCAAAACAAATGTTCTGTCTACTGAGCTATGCTGCAGGTTCCAGCATTCCCTTTCTAATACTTAAAAATTTATTATTTCTTATAGAATTTAGATAATGCATTATTTTTAATGTTCATTTATAGTTGCTACTAGAAATAGGAGGCAAGAAAATGGTATATCACATCACCTTTTTAAATGAATATTTCAAATGACACTTTGGTTGTTTGGTAAACAAAACAAAACAAATATAAAACAAAGCACTAAAATTTTTTTAAAAATGCCTGAAACCTTATGTTAATTACCACACTTTATTGTGTTATTTAATCCTCTTTTCCTTCTGTTGTTAAATGGAGAATTTATTTGGGGTTTTTGCTTAGAAATATTAATGTTTGAAACACTTAAAAAATTAAAGTGTTTTTTATCTTAAGCAGCTAGCTTTTCAACTCCCACTCTCATCATGCCATGTGTTAATATCTATTTTATGGAAGATAAGCATAATTATCTAATAAGATAATAATAGTATAATGCAGGAAAGTAAGATAATTCTAATAGGAGGCAGGATATCTACTGTTACAAATGAAGAAAATAAATGTCTAACATGATAGAGTTGTATCAGAATAAAAACATAATAAACAGGAATTTACAAAATAGAATTTAGTAGATTTATGTGGTGCATACCTGAATTATAAAAATAAAAGTATCTGACTTAATGAATGGTGATAATTATTTGCACATAATATATCAGATAAAGAGTCTCTATGAAATATGCATGCATACAGAGTACTCATAAAATAATCCAACAATCTCAAGAGAAAATGATCAGAACAAATGAACAGAGACCTCAAAACAGGCATAGTAAAGAGAGTTTATCATCATTTATGGTCACATACATGAAAATCTAAAGAGCAATGAGATTCCATGCCATGCCATTTATAAACATGTATACCATAAAAACTAGGAACAATGATTGTTGGAGGGGGTATGGTAAAAATTAACCCTAATTATTCAACCTGTATATTAAGCTGTATGGAATTTTCTTCAAAGAGTAACAATAGAACTCTTTTTTTTTGGGGGGGGGGTCACACCCGGCATCGCTCAGGGGTTACTCCTGGCTCTATGCTCGGAAATCACTCCTGGCAGGCGCGGGGGACCATATGGGACTATGGGATGCCAGGATATGAACCGATGACCTTCTGCATAAAAGGCAAACACCTTACCCTCCATGCCATCTCTCCAGCCCCACAATAGAACTCATACAACATAAAGCCACTTCTTGGCATCTATACATAAAAAAAAGAAATGTGAATTACAAATTATATATGTACACATATGTTTACTACAATGCTTAGTCAGGCTATGAAAACAATACAAATATCCAGTTACATCAATACTGGCTAAAGAGGTGGTGGTTTCTATATCAATTTAAATGTTATGTAGCTATAAGAAGATATAAAACCATGCAGTAAATGTAAAGGTGAAATTAATAAATTACTAATAATCTAGTTTAAGCCATATATCTTTTACCTTTGTATTAAAGCAGCCCCAATAAGCCACTACCCAGCTCCCAAAGCAAAAGGACACCTTCTCAACCCCACACCTCATGACCAACAAGAAACTACAAGCAACACTCCTGCTGACCCATGCGTTGTGGCCCTTCTCACCCTCCCCCAAACGTGGACTGTTGCATGCTGCCGGATTCAGCTCCAGAAGGACCCCAGCTCAAGGACACTACCTGATTCCTTATTGCTGCAAATCATTTTTCAAATTCAACAAAACCATGGTGTGTGATGAAAATGTGCCCTAGATCTCACACCCCACAAGAATATGTCAAAAGACTTAAATGTTCAGGAAGCCTACATTTCCTTTAATGTTTCATACCTTTATAATAATATCTCTTAGTCTATTTATTCCCAAATATAAGTATGTAAGTAGCCTCTTACATCACTTTTGTACTTTAATTACTTTTCTAAATTTATTCTATGTACACACATACACACACACAAACACACACATATAACTTCACCTGTTTTGGTTCTGCAAAAGAACCAAGAAAAATTCTTGACTGGGATAAAAGTTCAGGTCAAAACCAGGGCACAGAGATTGTGTACCCTCTCATTCTTATCTCAAATGCACCAGTAATATAATATGGCACCTTTCCTTTTTTCAAAAATATACTAAAATTGGGGATATTTTATGTATAAAAACAAGCTCTTATCTACTAAGGATAATAAATCATACATTTTAAAATATATTTTATAATAATTTTATAATGAGCATGTGTCATCCAATCCCAAACCCTTGAACTCAGACATAGAAGCCATAGAGCTCCCTATAACAACACCAAGAACCAAACACCCCCTGGGAAATTCCTAATACTGCTCTGACACCAACATGCACTAGTTTTCATATGACATAATAAAATAAGGAAATGGCAAGAACTTAATGGTAAGATGAAATCAGAAGACACATAGTTCTTTGATCTGTGCAAAAACCAAGATCAGTAACTACAGAAGACTTTGACAACCATGACTAAGGCATAAGTTATCCTGGGACCAATATGAAAGACCCTAGCCTAGTCTTCAGCCTAGGATTTGTATGATAACCAAGATCTCTAATTTTAGAGGTCTTTGACTTTGTCAAAGTTGACTTTGTAAACTGCGACTGAGCAGAACTTCTGGAACCATAATAAAAGATTCTAGCCTAGGCTTCATACTAGGATCTGTGCAAAATTACACACAAATTACACTAATTGCACTAATTACAGAAGACTGAGTACTACAACAGTAATGAAACAGTTCTGAAACAGAACTTCTAGAACTACACAGAAAGACTATTCCTAGGTTTCGTCCTCTGACCTGTGCAAATACCAAGATCTCTAGTTTCAGAAGCCTGATTTTATCAACCACAATTAAGTGGAAAGTTTCCTGGCACCATAAAAAGACCTTAGGGTGTGAAAATGAGTGTGTTCAGAGCCTGTAGTGGTTCCCATGACAGTATGCTTCAAGGGCAGACAAACCCAGTATCTCTCTTAGGCCAAGTGCATTCCCTTTCTAATATCCACAATACTTACTGTGCCTATGCCAAAAAAAAACAAAAAACAAAAAAACAAAAAACAAAAGCTTGCCAAACCAGCCCTCCTTCCTCTATTTTTCATTCTCGTGTTTTTTTTTTTTTTTTTTTTTTTGGTCAAAGGTGCTATTTTTTGTTTGGTTTGGGTTTTGTTTGACTTTGTTTTGTATTTTTCTTTTTTATCCCTTTCATTTTTTTGCTTTGTTTTGTTTTGTTTTTTGGGTCATACCTGGCAGTACTCAGGGGTTATTCCTTGCTCTGCACTCAAAAATCCCCCCTGGCAGTCACGGGGGACCATATGGGATGCCCGGGTTCCAACCATTGTCCTTCTGCATGCAAAACAAATGCCCTACCTCCATACATTATCTCAGTTCTTTTAAATTGATATTTAAAACCTCTAGACAGACTCCTCCCAGGTTTTTCTTTCTTCTTTTTTTTTTTTCAAACAGAAACACACCTTGTTCTGCCTCATAAATTGAGGGAGGAAGGGATAGATGGTTCCAGGACCAAACATTCATATGATCCTTGAGTAGAAATAAAAAATGATCAGACTTAAACTCCAAACTCAAAGACAACAGCAACAGAATTGATACCCAATCTACAACAAGCTATACACAGAGGGGACCAGTTATACTAGCAGTCTAGCCAGCAAAGGAGGAAGATATAGGATGCATGCTGGGAACAGTGGTGGAGGGAACAACACTGGTAGTAGAAAGTCCCCAATTCATTGTCACTATGTACCTTAAATATTACTGTGAAAAACTCGTAATTCACTTTGTTCACAATAAAAATTAAAAAAAAAGAAAAAAAGAAAATCAAGCACAGACACATATTCAGGAGAAAAGAACAAAGCAGCAATTGAACAATACAAACCCATTTCACTAAAAGCATAACATAATCTTTCTTTGCCTTTCTAATTAAAGTCCACAGGACACATTAATTTAGTCCCTGAACACAAAAATATACCTATATTAATTTTATCTCTGATATATTTTTCTCTTGATAATTTAGTTTTTCATAAAACAATGGTTTTACATGATGATCTAATAAACAATTATTTCAAGTGGCATATTTAAAAACTGATGATGCATGCTTACTAATTATTTCTAACTCTGTACTTACTATTTAATGTCACATTAATGACCTCACCAAAAATATCACCAATGTGACTTACCAAGCATCTAAAGCACAATGAAAATAAGAATTTACTATTTTGAGATTCATTCCAAATGCTGCTATTTTATTCTCTTTATGAATATATATATATTTATATATATATTCCTATTCAATTAAAAGCATGACATCTAAGATGCTTGCATAAAGGTGAATAAGAAATGTATGGAAGATAATAATGACTAGTAATAACTTAGAGTATTATAACAAGACTAAATTATATAAAACTCCAAATTGGACCATTCAGCCAAGTTCACTTTGCTTCTAGAACTCAGACATTTAAGTGCATTTATATCTACAGGTATAAATAGAGCATTCCACACTAAATCTAACAAGGAGCATATAGGAGTGCAACTCTAAGGCATTAGGATATGGTGCTGAAACTTGCTCTGTCACACATATCCAAGAATGTCCACCCAGCAGTGCTTAGGGGTCTCCAGAATATCACCCAAAAAGGCACTTGAGATCACATGTTACTGGGATTAAACTGAGATTTTTGCATACAAGACAAATGCCTTCCTCCCTACATAACCTTCCTGACCTGATAATTGCATTTCATAGTACACAGAAGAATAAAATCAAGTTTTGTCTTATTAATTCATTCAATCATTTGGGTTTTGGATACACCTAATGCCACTCATGGACTATTTCTGACTCTGTGCTCAAGAGTGACCTCTCCTGCCCACCTAAAAGGTGACATGGTTTGGAACCAGCATGACAGCTGCCAGAGCCATTTATATGTACAGCAAGTGTCTTGGCTTCTGTACTGTCTCTGACTCTAAAAGCAATTTAGAAAAAAGGACAATTTTAAGTGTGAACAGGATTACCTTCTTGGAGGGAAAATGCTTGGCTCTTTAGGTGATCATAAAGATGAGGTTAAATCCAGAAACAGTGAATCAACTTTCCACTTTGCAAGAAGCTTGCTGAATGCATCGAAGAACAGACCTTCTGAGATATCAAATAAAGATAACAATGTCATTTTCACTTCATTCTTGGATAAATTACAACAAATATCTAGCTGATATTAAATAAATTGCATTCTCCAAAAAAGGTTCATTTGCTATTATGTGGGGGAAAATACTGAAAAAACAATACTGATTTGATCTGTCTACTTTGAAAAAAAAAAAACTAAAGATTTTCACTTAATCCATTTTATTCTTGAGTAAAAGAACAAATTTTGCATTGAAATTGGATAGCAAATTACTATTCATATATTCCTGCCATTATTAATGGAATTACTTTTCAGAAATAAGATCACGAATCAACAAATGAATTGATTCTTAATTAAAGTTGAGTAAATAAAATTTAAATTCTTAAAATTTGAAACCTGAATTTCTTTGTTAGCTCTTGACAACGTTGTTCCCTGAATATGCCTTTTATATAAAACTTCTGAAGAAAAAAATTATTTTTGTTGTTGCCAGAGCAACGTTAAGATGGTAGAGTGCTGGCCTTGCTTACAGCTGACATAGGTTTGAGACCAGAGCCCCATAAGGTCTCCATTTTTAATTTACCAGAAATGATTCCTGAGTGAAGAGACTGGAGTAAATTCTGAGAACAGCTTGTGTGTGCAAGTGGGGAAAGGTAAAAAAATATCTAACAATGCATACAAAAATATATATGTGATAAAGTGTATCTATTTTGCTAATTTTACTATCTACTTTACTCCTTGAGTTACTTTCTAACTTTACTATTCACTTATACTATTCCGAGTGTTCCTCTTATATTATTTTACTGGCCAGAATTCAGAATGGCTTTCTCCTGCACTGTCCAACCGAACTAGTTCTTAATATTGGACATGCTAAGAAACATATAAGCATTAAATTTTTATTTAAATTTATTTAACTATTGTTGAGAAGATATTTTAGCAGAATATATTATACACACATAGAACAGATATATGTTCCTTGCCTTTCTTGTCACTTTATTGACACTAAATGACATGGCTTGTCATTTGGGACACTACAGTTATATTTTATAATTATTATAAATTACTATAATGTAGGCTATACCTGATTTTGTATAGGTTGTTAACATGCCCATCGCCAATCCACTAATTTTTTCTTTTTTTTTCTTTTAAAATTTTTGGGCCACACCTAGTGTATGCTCAGGGGTTACTCCTGGATATGCGCTCAGAAATTGCTCCTGCCTTGGGGGACCATATGTAAAGCTGAGAATCAAAACTAGGTCCCTCCTGGATCAGCTACATGAAAGGCAAATGCCCTATCATTGTGCCATCACTAAGGGCCCAGTTTTCTTACTTTTAATTTTGCTTTCTCTTATGGGGTCTCAAGAACGCAAGAAGCACATCCTTAAAACTTGCCCATCTTGGTTTCTTGGGTCTCTCCTCTCCTCTTTCTCCTCCTCCTCCTCCTCTTATTCCTCCTCCTCACTTTTCCTCCTCTTCCTCCTCCTTTTTTCTCTTGTTTATCTTCCTCTTCTTATTCTTCATCCTCCTACTTCTCCTTTTCCTCCTTTTCCTTCCACTTCTTATTCTTTATCTTTCTTCTTCCTCCTTCTCCTTTCTCCTCCTTTGTATTTCCTACTTCCTCCTTCTCCTTCTCTTCCTCCTCCTTCCACTTCTTTTCAATTTTCCTCCTTCTCCTTCTTCTCCTTCCACTTATTTTCAATTTTTCTTTTTCTTCCTCCTCCTTCTTCCTCCTCTCCTTTTTCATCTTCTCATTCTAACTTCTCTTCTTCCACCTTTTCTTTTTCACCTTCTCCTCTTTCTCATTCTTTTCCTTCCTCTTCTGCTCTTTCTCTTCTTCCTCCTCCTTCTGCTCCATCTCCTCCTCTTCTTCTTTTCTTCCTTTTTAAAGAATTTACTTAAAATTATTATTGTAAAAGACAAAGAATGCAACTACACAGGAGTAACACTTTTATAATAAAAACATATTTTGGGGGGCAGAGAGGTGGCACAGCAGTAGGGCGTTTGTCTTGCAAGCAGCTGACCTAGGACAGACCTTGGTTGGATCTCCACGCCAGGAGCAATTTCTGACTGCATAGCCAGGATTAACCCCTGAGCATCACCGAATGTGGCCCAAAAACAAACAAACAAACAAACCTGAGATATTTTAAGACATGAAATACTAGAAATAAGTTCTTCATAATTTTGTCAGTAACAATCATGCAGATTGTACTCTTATTAAGGCTTTGCATTCATATTTCATTTTATATTAAAATTAGGACTTTTTATTATTATTATAGAAAATAAGTTTTACCTGAATTTACTTTTTTTACCAGAAAGAACTTTAATTGAGAAAAGTGAAAGTATGGCAGAGAAGCTCACAGATTATAGGAGAGGTCTCGTAATGAATATTCCCTGAAATTTATATTTCAATGTTGGTAGAAAATATGATTTGAGTATTGCCTTGAAATCACTTTTTAATTTATTTTTCATTTATTTCAATACTATGTGTAATTGTATCTTGAAGTTCTTTGCTAGATGTATTTCAATATTTATTTTGGGCTCATATAAAAACAAAAATATCTTAGCGTTTACAGGAAGAACTATTTGATTATGATGTCAGAATAAATATTATTTATTATTGATCTTAATAAAATTAAGAATTTTGTGGAAATTCTGTTACAATGGCATCAATTTTGTTAGGTTTTCTAAATGAGTCTGAGTCATGGAAATATAATGTATTAAAGGCAATTATGAGACAACTTCTGGGAATATAGAATTCACCAAAAAGGAAGATATATTCTGGAAATTTCATCACTGAAATTCTTAACTAAGTTATGTTAGTAGTAAATTTGGGATGTTTTGGAGCCACACCCTGTGGTGCTTAAGACTTCCTCATATCTCCACTCTCAGGGATCACTTCAGGTAGAACTTAGGGACCATTTTGAATAGCGGGCACTAATTAGGTCAGTGATTTGCAAGACCAATGCACTGAATTGTCTTTTCACCATCCTGTTCAATTTTATTTTAAGTACCAACAATATGTACCTTCAATTACTTACAGCTATTGTGATGTAATTTTTGAATAATTTTTATTGTGAACAAAGTGAATTACAAAAGTCACAGTAATATTTAAGGTACACAGTGAAATTGATTGAGGGGCATTCTTATTACCAGCGTTGTCCTCTTTCCACCCCTATTTCCAGCTTGCATCCCATATCCCCCACCTTTGCCCACCAGACTGCTAATATAACTGATCCCCTCTGTGTATAGCATGTTGTAAATTGGGTATCGATTCTGTTGTTGTTGACTTCGGATTTGGTGTTTAAGTCTGATCATCTTTTAATTTCTAGTCAATGTTCATATGACTGTTTGGTCCTAGTACCATCCATATTTTCCCTTCAATATATGAGTCAGAACAAAATGATTCAAGTTATGTGGTTCTGTTTGAAAGAAAAAGAAAAGAAAACAAGACAGAAGAAAAGAAAGAAAATAAATAAATAAATAAAAAGTTTCCTGGCACCTTTTAAAAAGACCTGGGTTGTGTGAAAATGAGAGTATATGGAGCCTTCAGTTATTCTCATGACAGTATACTTCAAGGGTGAAGAAACCCTGTATCTCTTAGGCCCAGAGAATTCCCTTTCTAATCTCCCCAAAATTTACTGTTTTATGCCAAAGAAGAAGAAGAAGAAGAAGAAGAAGAAGAAGAAGAAGAAGAAGAAGAAGGAGGAGGAGGAGGAGGAGGAGGAGGAGGAGGAGGAGAAGGAGAAGGAAGAGGAGAAGGAGAAGGAGGAGAAGGAGCAGAGGAGAAGGAGGAGAGAAGGAGGAGGAAGAAGGAGGAGGAAGAGGAAGAGGAGGAGAACGAGAAAGAGGAGGAGGAGGAGAGGAGAAGGAGAAAGAAGAAGAAAAGAAGGAGGAGGAAGAGGAGGAGAAGGAAGGAAAGAAAGAGGAGGAGGGGGAGAAGGAGAAGAAGAAGAAGAAGAAGAAGAAGAAGAAGAAGAAGAAGAAGAAGAAGAAGAAGAAGAAGAAGAAGAAGAAGAAGAAAGAAGAAGAAGAAGAAGAAGAAGAAGAAGAAGAAGAAGAAGAAGAAGAAGAAGAAGAAGAAGAAGAAGAAGAAGGAAGAGGAGGAGGGGGGAGGAGGAGGGGGGAGGTAGAGGAGTAGGAGGGGGAGGAAGAGGAGGGGAAGAAGAGGAGGGGGAGAGAAAGGGGGGAAGAAGAGAAGGAGAAAGAGGAGAAGGAGCACATTCCTTTCATGCTTGTGATTACTGTCTGATTGTCCTCTTTATTGCTATGGTACTTTTTTTGCAGTGGCTGGTTTCGTTATTTTGTTTGTTTATTTTTTTGTTTTTTGTATTTTTTGTTTATTTTTGTTATGTTATTCTTTTTTCTTTCCTTTCTTCTTTTAAATTTTAAAATAGTGTTATATAAAATTGCAGTTGGGACTTTATTGACTTGCTATCTATTTATTGGTCTCTGAAATTGTGCTTGGGCCCTGGGGTACTAGGGACAATTCTTGACCAGAGTGGCCATGGTTTGATGAGATCAGGACTGTGGGTCTCTGAAATATAAGAGATGACCTGGATCTCCTGGAGTGTCCAGTCAGGCTTGGGATATTATGATGCTGTGAATTAATTCCAGGTTGAGTGCATGGTCAGCATAGTTCCTATCTTCTCTGCTGTCTCTGGGCACCTCTACACATACGTTTATAGCAAGATGGTGTTTTCTAGTTTTTACAATATAAGTCTTTTATAAAACTTTACACTATAGATTTTTTACACTTTTATACTATAAAATATTTACACTATAAAGCTTTTGCAAATTTTTTTAGCTTTTACACTATACATCAGAGCTTGTTTTTGCCCTAGTAACGTTCATTATTTTCATGTATACATTAGATAAATTAATACTCTGTATGAGACACTTGTTATTTAGTCCTGAATGTATATACATAGACCCCAAAATCATTGAAATATAAAATATAACTAGTTTGTTAAAAATATTCATAATAGGGATAACAAAACTAGAAAAAATGAATAAGGGACAATTATAATAGGTATCTAATCATATTTTGTACTATAAACTACAAATTAACTGCATTATATATAATATATTATATAGTACATATTACAAATTAACTATTATAATACTTTAAAATTCAGAAATTATATATTAAATATTAAGTTGGAAGATTTTTCTTTTATGGATAAACAAGTGCTGATATTATACATTTCAGAAATTTTATTATTATTTTTTTTGTTTGTTTGTTTTTGGGCACACCGGGCAGTGCTCAGGGGTTACTCCTGGCTGTCTGCTCAGAAATCGCTCCTGGCAGGCACAGGGGACCATATGGGACACCGGGATTCAAACCAACCACCTTTGGTCCTGGATCGGCTGCTTGCAAGGCAAACACCGCTGTGCTATCTCTCCGGGTCCACCATTTGAGAAATTAAACAATAAGGCATTGGCTGATGTTTTCTGGTACTTAACAGCAAGAAAACATTTATATTTATTATATGATTATAATTTAGTATAAAAATGAAGGATATGGGGCCTGAAGAAGTGTCATAAGTAGTAAGGTGTCTGCCTTGTGTGTGCAAGCCTAGGATGGACAGTGGTTCGATCCCCGGGCATCCCATATGGTCACCCAATCCAGGAACGATTTCTGAGCACATAGCCAGAAGTAGCCACTGAGGAGCACCAAGTGTTGCTGAAGAATGTGTTTTTTTCTGAATATTCCTTTATGTTGAAAATGCACTTTTTTAATTTATAAATAAGATTAAATTCAGTGTACTGAAAATTGAATATGAAGAGTCATGAAAACAAAATAATTATAAATTTCTAAAGAAACATGTGAAATCACTTAATGGTATGTTACCTGACTTTTAGATATAAACCCAGATATTAAAATAAAGATTGCATATTAGTATTATTATCATTATCATTATCATTATTATTTTGCTTCTTGGGCCACACGCTGTGATGCTCAGAGGATAATGCTGGCTATGTGCAGGTCCTTCCTAGATCAGCCTCATGCAAGGCAAATGCCCTACCACTTTGCTATCACTCCAATCCCAGATTGCAGTTTATTTTCTCAATTTCTCAGTATTTAAGTGTGTATTTAATTTAAAGATGGCATCTATTCACATGTATATTCATGTGCATAAACATGGGTCTATGCCTAACATTTTATAAAAATAAGCAAGTTATTGAACTAAAGAAATAAATGGAGTATTAAAACTTATCCTATAGGATATTCATGGGACTACTATTTTATGAAAGTAAAGTATATTCCTTAAAATATCATATCCTAATATTTCACATTTATAAGCAAAACATTTGAAAACTTGTGCATTTTATGTTTTGTTCTTCTAAATGAAACACTGTTGAAATTTATCATAGTAAAACAACATAAAATATATGTATCATTGATTGACTTAGTATTTCTTTTGCTTTTTAGACTTACCGTATTTTCCAGCATATAAAATGATCCCCTAATGTTACAGTTAAAACATAGGTTTAGGCCTATATTTGCTGTATAAGACAGAATATTCCTGTGCTGCAACTGTATGCACCACAGTGAGCCAATCACAACAAGCAAAGGTCCAAAGGTTATACTGTAATAGACGTCCTCTCTGACTCTGGTCAATCTGAGCAGGCTTTTTACAGTGTAGATTAGGGTAAAGAGCACTATATAATTTGCATGCATAAAAAGCCTGCTTGGATTGGCTGAGTTAGAGAGGCGGTCTGAGCAGCCTGGCAGTGATTGGTGCAGGATCGAGTTGGAAAATTCATTTTGTGGCAGTATTCAGACAATTTTCGTTTAGCGGCATATTGAAACATTTTTCGGGATATACTTGGCGTATAAGATGCCCCTCACCCCGATTTTTCAGTTGACTTTTTTTGTTTCAAAAGTCGTCTTATACACCGGAAAGTACATTATTTACTTTAGTAAAAAAAAAAAATCCCAAATAATTAAAATAACATTGTGTAAATAAAAATAATTGTATTTAGAGAGGAAAACCCTTTGATACTGATATTTTTATGCACAATCCAATGGAAGCAGCCACAAAAAAAAATCTTTCGTTAGTTACTGCAAAAATTACAGCACCAGGGACCAGAGCAGTGGCACAAGCGGTAGGATGTTTGCCTTGCACAAGACTAACTGTGGTTCGATCCCCAGGAGTCCCATATGGTCCCCCAAGCCAGGAGTGATTTCTGATCACACAGCAAGGAGTAACCCCACTGGGTGTGGCCAAAATAAAATAAATATTATAGCACTAAAATGGATCACAGTAAGATCCAAAGCATTTCCCAAAATCTCTACAATTTTCATTTATTACTATTCAGCTAGTGTTTTGTAACTAGCATCACATTAGTGTTTTGTAACTAGCATCACAGATACTATCCTACCGACACCATTCAAACACTAAGGAAATTAAATAGTGCAGAAACAAAGAACATTCTTCTGTCACTAGCTTTTTCATTTCACATAACACAAAATCAAATCATATAAATTCCATGCAATTATTTTATCTTATTAGATTAAGTTACTATTCTATAAAATTCTACTGTATGTAATATTAGATTGAAAGACATTCTTTGGACCTTTCACACAAAAGTATCATATTTTCTTTGCTGTGTCCCTATGGCTATAAAGTATTAAAAAAATTTGAACTGATGTGTGGAAACTACTAATTTGTTTTTATGCTTGTATGTATTTGTATTGCCTGCTTGAAATATCCCTGTAGGTCAGCACAATGGTTAGTAGCACATGGGGATCTCTGGTGAACACAGTCACTGTCAAGATGGTTACTCCGCATTAGAAATTAGTGTCACCTTCTAATTTTGTGTTGCTGCCATCAAAATGAACATTCTACAAATCACTGATAATTTCTTATATCTTTCTAATTTTGGGTCATATCATATGGGGCCTCAAAAAATATTCCTCTTGGAGAAATTTGTCTCTGCTTAGTTAAGCTTACCCAAAGCCAAATGCAGTATGCCAATTATCATTGTTCATGAGAATTCCCCCTTATAAAAATGTTTTAAATCTGAAATTTTAAATTGTTCCACAGATATCACAAATCAGAATCAGGTGAATTATGTATTATCACCCTGTAATCATTTTCCACCAGGCTACTGTTATTTTTCATGATTTATAGGAGAAGAGAATATTGACTAAAGAAATCATTAATACCTCCTTATATATCCTATATTCTATGAATTTTACACATTCACTTTTCCTACTCAGAAAAACATTTACGTACATGCGAATACAATAGCACCTATTCTGATATTCTTGCTTATTTTCTTTTTTAGAGCACATTTCAAATACATATTATGCACTAAGTATATGTACCTATCATTTATATGTGAGCATTGATAGTGACAGGGTAAAACCAAAGGCTTCACAAAGGAAAAACAAATGTACTGTTGTCCTCTACCTACCACCTTCAATTTATCCTCTGTAAATTGTTTAGCAATTTTATTAAAGAATCATGTTACCTTTTTCTTTGAGAATTTAATCTCCCGGATTCTTTTGTACTCATTCCTGAGGAACATTTGATCATATGCAATTGCAGACATCTTAGAAAATAGAACTGAATTATACATATAAAAAGTAAAATATAGTGCATTGAATAGGTCTGTTTTGTTTTTTTTTTCAGCATATTTTCTACATAGTCTTCTTCAAAATAAAACTATTTGCTGACCACAAACACTTTCTATGTGCTTGGATATTATTATAACCCAGGTTCTTCTACTTATTCACACTTATTCTTTTTAAAATTTATTTTGATTTATTATTTTATTTCTCATCATATATCCTGAAAAGCTTCCTTTTACTATTTTTTAAACTCCTAAAGCAGAACCAGTAGATAAGTCTTACTGATTTTCTCTTATATTCCTTTCTCTCACAACAAAATTTCTTCTGAGAGCATTAAATTATTTTTAATTCTCTTCTTTATTTCTTCCCAGTAGATATAAAATATTTTCTATAACTTACAAGGCCCTGGAAATGTTATTCTACATCTCCTACTGACCTCAATTTGAAAATAATATTTTTTAAACCCATTGTCATGTTTTTGCTCACTTAGAGAACCATGGATCAGCCATTACTTTCTCCTTGGAAAAATATAATAACTAATGAGTTATCCCAGATCCACATAAAAAGAACAATAAATAGATGATAAAGAGAAAGAGATACTCTTGTGTTTTGAGATAACAGTGTTTCTTCTTTTATGTACTTATAATCATTATCTTTAATACTCTTGTTTGCTTTGTCTTTCTTTACATCTATCCAAGTTTAAAAAAAATCTACTCATATGTTTGAATTATCAACATATACTTAACCAAATATTGTACAGAAACCTAGGTGAATAACCCATAGACCCCTGCATAATGAATATTTCTAAATAATTTAATTAAATCTTTTTAATTTAATGCTTTTTTGATCCTGTAACCTAAGAAACACATTTAAAATATTTATTTTGATCAACTTCTGTTGCCTTTATTATAACAAATATCAGTCTAGTCACAATTGCATCACCAGAAATTACAATTAGGAATCCCCTTTCCTATTTTGAGTAAAGAATCTTATATATCCTTTATTCAAAATACTTAAAATATTAAAATATTTATTTTATAATATTTTAATAAGATGTCAAATATTCTTTAATTTTAAATAAAATAACTTAAAATATTTAAATAAACTATTTTCCTATGCATATGATCAACCAGCAGCTACTGAGAACCACACTTACCATCATGTCCACTGATGAGTCACACAGTTGATGAAAAACACAGCCAGCACTACAGAGACTCAAAGGCAAACAAAAAAAATCATAAATGCTGATGTCTTCAATCTATATTTACTGAAAGAGATGTTTTTATATGATTAAATACCATGAATAGGTCAGGCAGAACCTGTGAATAAAGATGTACTTTTAGTTTTATATTTTAGAGGCCTAGTCTGTTTAAGTACTAGTCTGAAATTTAGGAGGAGGAAAATAGCACAAGGTTTATCCTATATGTCAGCAAAATTAATGGCTTTACATCCTTTTTGAACATGAAACAAATTATGTTTGTGTTCATTTGCATGGTCTTCCATCCATTAATTAGAATTAACCAATGTTCAAAGGTCAGAAGCCATACATCGGAAGACTAAAATACATTTTTATTGAGGATGACTTTAGTTTATGACATTCACCTATTATCTTTAAGTGATAATACGTGTAAAAAGTTTTTTTGAGATAAAGAAAAATAAAATGTCTGCTCAGAGGTAAATAGGAGGGAACTCATGAGGAAAACTGGGGACAGTAGTGGTTGGAAATGTGATCAATTTTGTATTCATGGTGCTTAAATAAAGTAAAATAATAATAATATAAATTAAAATATAAAAAATATTAAAATTTCTCAAAATAATTTTTTGCTGAAGAACTATTAGGTATATCTGTTAACCATAGCGATAAATTTTAAAACATTTCCTTGTCTTTCCTACTTTTTTATACATGATAGTAACTTTTAGGCCTACTCCTTTCAAAAAATTCTTTCCACACAACTTTATTCTATATGCATTTTATCTTTCTCTGTCTTCTACTGTAAATTTTATGTCAAAATCTCTATTAGAGCAAGGTTTCCCTCAGAATTTGAAATACTGTTTATATTTTTAAATCAGGATCTCAAAATAAACGTAAGAATTTATTCTTCTTGGATACTTTTTCTTTTTTTAAGTATTTTATCAAATACAGTTGAATACCTCCTTTGTATTAATTTATTTAGAAGTTTGGATCATGTGGGAAGTGAAAAATTATTACTAGTTTTCCATAAATGATTCAATTTCAAAACAAGAATTTTCTTCAGATTACTGTTATGCAAAAGCATTACTTTTCTCCCCACAGTCAATTCACAAATATTTAACCATATAAAAGAGTTTTGGTTATTTTGTTTGTTATTATAATATTAATTCACCAGGTTTTTCATAATATAGTTATTTCAGTCATTAAATATTTCAACACCAGTCCCAACTTCCCTCCACCAAAGTCACTACAAAGCATGCTACCCAGCTTCTTCCCTTGCAGGCATAAATTTACTTTGTATCCTCATCACAATTTACTTTGAGGTTCAGAAGTTTCTCAGCTTAATATAATACCATCTGTTTATATCTGCTTCCACTTATTTGTACAGTGCTATTTCCTCCTTGAAAATGCCTTTAGTCACAATGCCATGGAGTGTTTTATCTATGTGTTCTTCTATATACCTTATGGTTCTGGGTATTATATCTATCAAAGTTTTAATCCATTTGGATTTGACCTTTGTACATAGTTTTAGATGGAAGTCATGTGTTTGCATGTGGTTGAGCAGCTATCTCAACACTACTTGTTGAATAGGATTTCCTTGCTCCACATTGCCTTTTTAACAGATATTAATTTATTGTATGTCTGGGGAATATTCTCTGAATACTCTAGTTTATTCCAGTGGACTGAGGGTCTGTCTTTATTCCAGTACCATACTCTTTTAATGACTATTGCTTTTTAATACAATTTAAAGTTGGGGAAAGTGATGCCTTCCATATTATTTTTCCTAGGGGTTGCTTTAGCTATTTGTGGTTCTTTATTTTTCCAAATGAATTTCTTTTTTATTTCTTGAAGTAGTGTTTTGTAGTTTTCTTTTTATGGGTCCTTCACCTCTTTAATTTAGTTGACTCCAAGGTATTTTAGTTTGTTTGGCACTAATGTGAACGGGGTTGTTTTTTAATTTCCATTTCTTCTCTATCATTATTTGTGAATAAGAAGACCATTGACTTTTGCATGTTTATTTTGTACCCTCCCACTTTGTTATGTGAATACATTCTTCTAAAAGCTTTTGGAGAGAGTCTTTAGTGTTTTCTAAATACAGTATCATGTCATCTGCAAAAAGTGACAGCTTTACTTCTTCCTTTGCTATCTAGACCCCCTTGATAGCTTTTACTTGCTTAATTACTAAGGCAAGTACTTCTAGTACTATATGAATTAGGAGTGGTATGAGGGGGCAGCCTTGCCTTGTGCCCTATTTTAGAGGAAAGGCTGTTGTTCATCTTTATTGAGAGTAATATATTCTATTGGTTTGTGGTAAATGACCTTGACCCTATTGAGAAAATTTTTTCCATTCCCATCTTGTTGAGAGTTTTCATTATGAATGGGCATTGAACCTTATTGAATGATTCTCTGCATCTAGTAAAATGATCATAATATTTTCTTCATATGGTGTATTATGTTGATTGTTTTACATATATTAAAACATCTTTGCATTCCTGAATTCAAACCTAATTGGTCATGGTGCATGATTTTTTTGATGAGGCTGTCGACACTATTTGTTAGAATTTTGTTGAGGATATTTGCAGCTGTGTTCATCAGGAATATTAGATTGTAGTTTGCTTTCTTTGCAACATTTCTGTCAGGGTTTTGTATTAGGGTGATATTCACTTCATAAAAACTATTTGGGAGTGTTTCTTCAATTTCCTGAAAGAGCCTAAAAAATACTGATAGAAGTTCCTATTGAAAGGTTGAATTCATCAATGAATCCATCTGGACCTAGACTTTTATTTTTGAGAAGAGTTTTGATTACCATTTTAATTTCTTCATTGGTGATTGGTCTGTTTATATAGGCTAGATAATCCTGATTCAACAGTGGAAGATTATAAGAGTTCAAGAATTTAAGAATTTCTTCCAGGTTCTCTTGTTCTGTGGCATAGAATTTCTCCAAGTACTCTCTGATTACCCTTTGAACCTCTGTTGTGTTTGTAGTGATTTCCCCCTATTCATTTCTAATCTGGTTTATTAAGTTTTTCTCTCTTCCATTATTTGAGAGTTTTGCTAGTGGTTTATCAGTCATTTTTTAAAGAACCAACTTTATCTTTTGCTGATCTTTTGGATTATTTTTTAGATTTCCAGTTCACTGATTTCTGCTTAAGCTTAGTTATTTTCTTCTGCCTACCTAATTGGGTTAATTTTATTAATCCTTTTATAATTTTATAATCTGTCTCATTAGATATTTATGTAGATCCCTTCTTACTTCCTGATGTATGCTTGCAAATCCATAAATTTTCCTCTTAGTACCGCTTTTGCTGTGTCCCACAAATTCTGATAATTTGTGTCTTCATTTGCATTTTTCCTAGGAATCCTTTGATTTCATTCCTAATCTACTGGATGTTCCATAGTGTGGTGTTTATTTTCTAAGCATTAAAGTCTTTATACTGTATTCCTTTGTAGTTGACTTCTAATTTCAGTGCATTGTGATCTGAGAAGATAACCCATAAAATTTGTATTCTCTTGATATTATGGAAGTATGTTCTGTGGATTTTCATGCAGTCTATTGTGGAGAATGATCCATCTGCATTTGAGAGAATGTGTATCCAGGTCTTTGGGGGTGGAGTGTCCTATATGTATCTACTAGACCACTTTCTTCCATTTCTCATTTCAGATCTTGTATATTCTTGTTGGGTTTCATCTGATTGACCTATCAAGGAGCGACAGTGCAGTGTTGGGATCTCCACTATTATTGTGTTGCTATTGATGTCTTTTAGATTTTCAAAAACAGTATTAAAAATTTTGCTGGTACCTTATTGGGTGCATATATGCTCAGGAGTGTGTTTTTTTCTGTTGTATATGTCCCTTGATTATTATAAAATGTTCATCTTTGTCCCTTATAATTTTTCTAAGTCTAAAGTTTGTGTCATCTGTTATTAATATGACCACTCCAGCTTTTTTCCAGGATTGTTTGCTTGAATAATTCCCTCCAATCTTTGATTTTGAGTCCATGTTTGATCTGATAATTCAGGTGTGTTTTTTGTATTCAACAGATGTTGGGCTCAGCTTTTTGATCCATTTTGCCACCCTGTTTCTCTTAAATGGAGCATTTAGTCCATTAACTTTGAGAGAGATAATTGTCATAAGATTTAGGATTATCTTTATGTAAGACTTTGTGTATCTCTTGATCATTCCTATCTTAAAGTAGACTTTTTAGTTTGTCTTTTAAATCTGGTCTGTGTCTGTAAAATTTCTGAGCTGCTGTTCACCCATGAAGTTATGTATACTTCCCTCAAACCCTAAAATGAGTCTGGATGGGTGCAGTATTCTAGGTGAAGCATTCATTTCATTGAGTTTTGTCACTATATCCCACCACTGCCTTCTGGACTTAATGGGTTTTTGTGACAGATCTGCTGTATAACTTAAGAATGCTCCTCTAAGTGTAATTTTCCTTTTCTATCTTTCTGCTTTCAGTATTCTATCTCTATCTGTGAGATTTGACATTGTGGCTACAATATGTCTTGGAGTGCTTCTCTTCAGATTACTTTTAGCTGGTACTTTTCAGGCATTCAGATTTGGTTGCATGCACTCTTTAGGCCTGCAAGTTTCTCTGCAATAATGTCCTTGACTGTTGATTCATCCTGGAGATTATCTTTCTGGGTTTCTGTTTCTCCGAAGATTTTTATGTTTTTGTTGAGTTAATCAAAGACTTCTAATTTTGTCTGCTTACATTCTTAGAAGATGTTTTTCCTATTGTCAGATCTTCTGCGTTAAGGTTCTTCCAATCTCTTCTGTTGTATGGATTTGTTGTGCATCTCATCTTCAAGCTCACTGATTTGGTCCTCAGCTCTTACTTTGTTGGAGAGGCTTTCCAATGAGTTTTTCATTTCTCCTACCAAGTTTTTCAGACCTGTTATTTCAGTTTGGAGTTTTCTGACTTCCATTTTCATATCCTTTTGATTCTTATTTATAGTTTGTTCAGTTCAATCCATGATTTTTTTCAGTTATATGAGAATGTTCCATATGTCTTTTCTAAACTACTTATCTGAACAACTAAATAAGTGGTTGGGATTTTGGGTCATCATAGTTGCCATCTTCATTCTTTATACAAGGTATTGGCCTGTGTGTTTTCCCCATTATCATGCTTGTAGTGTAGTGTTTTCTTTGTGTTGTGCTAAAGTTCATTGGCTAGAAGGTGAGCATGGTCGAGAAGTGAAGAACAGCCATACTCCTCTGGCTCCATCCTTCATGGGCAATCAAGTTACTCAATAAATAATATTGGGTGAAATAAGTGAAAACAAGAGAGCAAGTAAAATATGAAAACACTAAGATATGTGTTCTAGAAACATAACCCTAAAAATATAAAAGTTCCAAAGATTAATAAATAGTTCATAAGTATTTATTCTCAACATACAGAATCATGTCTCATAATTATCTTGGTTATTGATGTTTATTTGTTTCCTGAAAATCTTATATATATGTTTTATAGTTTAATTAAATGAAATATTTTATATTTAATAAATATTCATGCTAAAGATAAAAAGAGAATGCCCTTTCAAAATTAGTCTGAATTGTCCTATGGTAGATTTAATAGAATGTGCAATAAACTGTAAAATTACCCCATGCACCATATCTCCAGCCCCAGTTGAACGAATTTGAATAAAGATCGCACAAGAAATAATCCAGACCAGGCTGAGGGTGAAACACAGGTATTCTGGCAGTCTTCTACCTAGAAAGGTGCTTGCTGCCTGCCAGAACTACCATTTTTATTGAGTACAGAGATCATCCCTGAGTGGGGCAGTAAACCCACCCAGGTTTACAAGTAAGACAATCTTTGTTTTGGGAAAACCAAGTTGTAAACAAACAAATACAAAGAAACCAGGGATAAGCTTTGTTTTAGGTAGAATAAGGTATAATGCAATATAAACTACTAATATATTATTATGAGTTTAATATTTTATTCTAATATTTTAAATTTATAGTTCAAAGATGAGAATAAACAGAATGAATACTCAATTCCAATTTACATAAGTTATATTCATTAGAATTTGTTGTTGCTTCTGCAGCTGTTGTTTTTCTTTTTAGCCACACCATTGAACCAGGTTAACTCCTGGTTAACCAGGTTAACCAGGTTAACCAGGTTAACACCATTAACCAGGTTAACTCCTGGCTTTGCATTTAGCAATCACTCCTGCAAGCTTTGTGGGGGAGGATATGAGGATAGAACTCCAGGTTGGCTGCATGAAAGGCAAACACCTTATCAGCTGTGCTACATTCTGGGCCCTGAATATTTGGTTTTAAATTATAATTTATTTGATTTATTTGATTTTTGGGTCATAGTGAATTTGTACTTGGGTTATTCCAGGCTCTTGGTAGGCTCAGGGGAACTATGAAATGTTGTGGATTTTTAAGATTGGTGCAAAGCAAATGTCCGACCCTCTGCTTGGACCCCTGAAGTGATCATTTTTATTTTAAAAGTAATCAGTTAACTAATCATCCTAATAAATAAAAGCAATAGTATGGTAAATGATATCATAAAGTAACATTACACCCAATAATTGATTTATTGTTTTTGGACAGAAATTATTTATTTATTTCTTGTAATAGAAATATAAAAATACTTTAAAAGCAAATTTCAGAAACCATCACTTCCTTGACTTACTTTTAGTAGTCTACAGTGAAAATGTCCATTATTATGTTAAATTTACATTTTTATTTTTAAGGTAATTTCTAAATATTAGCTTTAGTCCTTAGAGTTTTCCTGGCCCCCGTTCTTCCATTACTTTTTTCTTGTATTTTTACCCCTTTTCTGTTTAAATCCCTAGTCTCCCTCTTTAAGATCTTATTATTTTCATGGCTTACATCTTTATAAGCTATTATTACTTTTATTCCTGGTTTTCTCAATTTATTTTCCTTGCTCTGTTGATGACCTACTTCCATATTTTCTGTAGCCTTCTGTTTGTTTTTGTTTTTTCTTTTCTGTCTTCCTTTAGTACTAAATTTTTTTCCTAAATTTATCTATTAATGGCATAAAATTTATCACTTATAGTACCAAGAAACATTGGAGATATAGTTATATATCGTTCTTGTTTAAATCAGTAGACACTGAATTTTAAAATCAATACTTAATTTCAAAAACAACTACCTAATGAAGAAGATACTATTACTCCTAATTTTAAAATATAAGAGATGGAAAATCAAAGAGGTCATTTAGTCTCATTTCCCCCTAACTCATCAGTTTGTTTATGCAATTTTCTACTAAAATATCTGTAGTGGAATATCTATAATCATAAAATACAGTCAAGAACCTTAATTTGTTATTGGATATTTCTACTGTTACATCTACTGCTTTTCTATTTAACTTCCTTGATTTTGTCACAAATATGTTTCACTTTCCCCCAGAGTCCAACATTTTTTATTTGTACCTGAATCATTAAGTAAGAAATGCCCAATAGCAATAATACATTCAGAGAAAGGGGAAGGCTTAGATTTTTCCTTTGCTCAGACTGTTATACTTTCATAAAATGTATTTTAATTACTCAATCCTGTTATTTTAGTTAGATCCAGGCATGCATCTCTGCTAAAAATCTTGCCACAACTACTAGTCATCTATTCAACACACTTCGAATATGACCATGGGATGAAGTCAGCAGCTGGAAGAACGTGACATTTCTCTGTAGAGGATCTGTTAATCCTTAGTTTGAAAGTTTTGAGATAGTGATCAATATCTGAAGTCATCTTATTGAAGTTTTATAAAATGCATGAAATAGGGCCGGAGCAGTGGCACAGGGCGTGAGGCATCTGCCTTGCATGTGCAGCCTAGGACGGACTGCGATTCAATCCCCCTATATCCCATCTGCAAGCCAGGAGCCATTTCTGTGGGCATAGCCAGGAGTAACCCCTGAGCATCACTGGGTGTGGCAAAAATAAATAAATAAATAAATAAAAATAAATAAGTAAAATGTAAAAATATAAAATAATTGAAATAAAAATGCATGAAATGGGTTAATTGAGAGCAGAGTAATCACAGAATCTAGTTAGTTAATTGGTGTATGTAGACATACATCATACATTGTTTAAAACTTTTCTGTGACTACTAAAACCTTGATAGTAAACTACCATATAAAGGATTAAATTGAAAATTAAAAAGTGTATGCAGATTGTAGAGTACAGTAGGCAGAGCAATAGAGCAATCACCTTGTATTAGGCCAATCCAGGTTCTATCCTTGGCATCTCTTATGGCCCCTGAGCACTGCCATGTGTGACCCCCAAACCAAAAAATAAATAAATGAAAGAAAAATTGATTAAATTTCTAATAGAAGGAATGGCTTTATAGGAAACAAAAGATTTTACTCCTTTTTTCTCTCTGAATTTAAAATCTAAAAATTGATCTTTAAAGAAAACTTTTATGTTTTATGTATGAGTAAAAATATAATTATGGTCAGTAGATACATGTAACTCATTTTCAGTTACAAGGCTGTGATATATCAAGATCATGGATATCATATTCTTAATATTTTCATATTATGCTTTATTATTATTTTAAGTGTTTTGAACATAAAAATATTATAAAGTAATATTGAAAATATAAAATGTCTAAGACACACATAGATGAACTACTTTTCCTAGATATATACTTAAATATTTTATTACTTCTCAATAAAATATTATAAGAATCATAGATTTGGCAGTTGAAAATTAAAGTTGAAAATATTTGTCCTCTAAGTGCTCTTTTGCTATAAATTATATACATGTATATTTGTAAGAACTGAAAAGATCAGCTTTAGACTTTTGGGTTGTAGTTTAAGTTTCTCTTCTAACTCTGCTCAGGTATGACTGCTCTCTCTGTGCTCAGAGATGATTTCTGGAAGTTTCTGGGTTACATATGGTGTGTTTGGGTTGAACCCAAGTCAACCTTGTGCAATGAGCCTTATCCCACTGTACTTTCTCTATGGCCTCCAATAGGAGGCATTTTCTATTGGCTCTCTAAGAGTATTATAAAAAGATAACTTTTGAATAATACAGAAAACATATTTTTGCTTAAAAATGCTAAGTTTGCTATGCATAAATTTGTTTAATTGTGCTTCTATCAGTTATTTTAAAGCCAAAGTCTTATGAAAAGAATAAACATAAAAATTCAGATTAACTCAAACTAAAATGGAATTGACAGTCTAAATATTATTAAGGAAATTGAAGTAAAAGGCAAGTCTGTAAATTCTATTAAAGCAAACCACACAGAATTAAATTCTAAAGGAGAGATAACAAATTTTATTGGAAAGTCCATATTGGAAACAAAAGGTGATAAGATTATATAAAAATTATTTACCCTCTCGTAATATACATTAGAACCAAACAAAAAAGATGTCACATGTTAACATTCAGGAGAAAAAGAGAAAAAAGTGAAATAATCTTTAAATTGATTTAAAGAACAGCACATGGTGAATGTATATGTTATGAGTATCCAATATCAGGGGTGTCTGTAAATCATGCCTTTGATAAATGGCAGGAAAATACAGAGAAATACAGTGTGGTAGACAGAAAGTAAATCACATCTAGCAGAGGCTATGTAAGTGACAAGGTATTGGATACTGATGACAAAGATCATAAAATAGCATTGGTAAGTATATGTCTGAATGTGGGTAAAAAACATAGTAATAATAAGCCAGAAAATCTACTGAAAATAAATAAATCATTTGGGAACAAAAATTTTGTCATATACTTATGCAAGTTTATTATATTAATTTATTTACATCTATTTAATCACTTTGTTATTGCATTATATCTATATTTTATTTACTTAGTAACTAATTTTAAAGGCTAATGAACAAGTTCAACAAGCTGAGTTGAATGAGGAGGAGTCCATGTTTAATCCTTAGAGACCACTTGAAGTAACCCATCAATCAGCACCAGATGCCCCAAAGAAAAAAAAAGTCAGTGAAAGATAAATATTTTATATGTGTTAAAAATACAATATGATTTATACTTTGCACAAATATACAGCAGGTGTCAGAGAATAACCCAATATACCCTGATAAATAATTTTAATCAGGTGTTGATTTCAATACAATATTCCAAGGAGTATTTAATTAAAATGAAACTATGATTCAGTTCATGGGGTAAAACCAAGTAGAAAAAGAGCATATATGATGTACTACTAGGGTATAAGACAAATCATTGAAAATAACTGATTACTGTGTTAAGAACTGTTGCCTTTAGCAACTCATCTGTTTAAAGAAACTGTGGTACATATACATTATAGACTATTCAGCTGTCAGAAAAAATGAACTCATGAAATTTTCCAAAACATGGATGAATATGGAGACTATTTTGATGCATGAAATTAGTCAGAAGGAGAAAGACAGACACAGAATAGTCTCACTCATCTGTGTGATTTAAGAAAAATAAAAGACATCATTGTAATAACATCAGACAATAGAGATGAGGACTGGAAAGACCAGTACATGATATGAAGCAGGGGTCTCAAACTCAATTTACCTGGGGGCCGCAGGAGGCAAAGTCAGGGTGATCCTTGAGTGATAAGTCAGTAGTAAGCCTTGAACATTGGGGGATGTGACCCAAACAACTAAAACAAAACAAAACAAAAAAATATTCCTCTAGGGCAGTGGTGAGCAACCTGCGGCTCGCAAGCCACATGTGGCTCTTTACATTTTTAATCTGGCTCTTCTGTGTACCGGGCTGCCGCTCCAGGAGTCAGGACTCTCCTCCTATCCTCTGTCAGTGCAGCCGCTCCACACAGCTCCAGTCGGGTCATGTGTTATGGGGGGGGGGGGGACGTGACTTTCTGTCTGGCACCTTGGTGTTGAGGCAGCATCCTCTCTGCACTACAGACTGAGGAGCAACAGAGTAGAGAGCTATGCGTGGGTCAGTGGCTGCATCTTGGTGACTGGTGAGTCACTGTCCAGCCTGGACCCCGACCTATCCCCTCCCCTGTGGGACAATGTTTGTATTGGGGCCCTGTGAGCCAGAGCTTCATGCATTTTTTTAATCTAGAAGCCAGCAAAATAAGTTAGTGACCGGGTTATGAGTTGAATATATAATAGGACCAGTGAGGACTATTTGAGTGAACCCTGCTTAAAATATCCATGATGAGCCCCACTAATTTTATAATACTTATTTATACACACATAAGATGACATATATGTGTCATCCACAGATCCCCCATAACAGTACATCATCCTCAGTTTTGCTTCCTTATTATGAGAAATCAAAGAATTTTTCCTCGAGAAGGGTGTTCACTATCTAGAATTAACAGACGATCAGTGGATTCAAAAACTGTATTTCATGGTGGATGTTACTTCGCATCTAAATTAGCTTAATCATAAACTACAGGGGAAAGGAAACACAGTTTTTTTGATGTTAGAAGTTATTTAGTTTGAAAACAAATTATCTGTTTTTGCTCAAGATTTTGACAGAGAATCTTTGATTCACTTTTGAAGCCTGTTGAAACATCACCAAAAAAGTAATTCTGATATTGACATGATCTATTTTGAAGCAGCACTTTTAAATATGAGGGAAGCTTTCTTATGAGGTTCAGGATTTCAGAAACAGCAAAGTGACTTTGGCCTTTGTTAAAAAACCTCTGGATGTCACTGAAATGTAATTAAATTTTTCTCCCTTTAATATTGACATTGGCAACTTTGAAATGCAATTGCTGGATTTAAAAAACAAAGAACTGTGGAGCTCAAAATTTGAACTTTGTTGTACTAATTTATAAAGATTGGAGAAACGCACATGTATAAAGGTTGGAGAAATGCACATGTGGTCTTTGTTCACAGCACAAGTGGTCTGCTTTGAAAGACCTGGAGAAGGAAGATATGTTGATTTTTAACACCTGGAATAGTATTCCTGACTCATATAATCAACTAAAAAAGCTAGTGTTTGCTGTTCTTTCCTTGTTCAGATCTACATATTTATGTGAACAATCATTTTCAAGCATGAATCTTATCAAGAGTAAATTGAGAAATCGTCTCATGGATGAGAACCTGGAATCGTGCCTAAAATTAAAAACAACAACGTACAAACCTGACTTACTCAAACTATCAAAGGAAATGCAAGGCCAATGTTCACATTAGTGTTTGTGACTTTGTCATTGTTAGGATGTAATTTTCTCTACACTGTAAGGCAAATTTTATGGAATTTAATGTTATCAGTAAATAATATCATTCTAAAGCTTTTGTTTTACTCGTTGTGTTATTTGTATCCTCCCACCTATGTGGATACTTACATGCAGAATATTATCAATAAAAACTTATTGAAACTAAAAACAGTGTACCATCCTATGTATTTTTGGTTTTAAAACTGTGGCTCTCGAGGCCGGAAAGATAGCATGGAGGTAAGGTATTTGCCTCTCGTGTAGAAGGTTGGTGGTTCCAACCCCAGCATCTCATATGGTCCCCTGAACCTGCCAGGAGTGATTTCTGAACATAGAGCCAAGAGTAACCCCTGAGCGCTGCATGGTGTAACCCAAAAATATAAAAAGGGTTGTTGGAGAGATAGCACAGTGGTAAGGCATTTGCCTTGCATGCGGAAGATCGCCGATGGTTCAAATCCTGGCATCCCATATGGTCCCTTGAGCCTGCCAGGGGCGATTTCTGAACATAGAGCCAGGAATAACCCTTGAGCATTGCAGGGCGTGACCCAAAAACCAAAAAAAAAAAAAAAGGAAAAGAAAAAAGAAAAAGAAAATGTGGCTCTCAAAATAAATTTCAATCGTGGTTTTGATGAGATTTGGCTCAGTTGAAAATTGAGACCCCTGAATGAAGCTTACCACAAAGAGTGGTAAATGCAGATGGAGAAATAACTGCACTGACAACTATCATAAATGACAATAGTAGTGAGTGAGAGAAATAGAATTAATGTCTTGGGACCAAAGCAGTGGAGCAAGCAGTAAGGTATCTGCCTTGCTCATGCTAGCCTAGGAAGGACCATGGTTAGATACCCTGGTATCCCATATGGTCCCCCAAGTCAGAAGCAATTTCTGAGGCATAGCTAGGAGTAAACCTTGAGAGTCACTGGGTGTGGCCCACCCCATCCCCCCGCAAAAAAAAAGAAAAGCAAAAGAATGCCTTTCTTGAAGACAGGCAGGGGTGGGGTAGGAGGTAGATGGGGACCTTGGTGGTGGTAAGGTTGCACTGTTGCAGGTTGCACTTTTTTTTTTATAAATGAAACCCAACTACAAGCATGTTTGTAATCATGGTGCTTAAATAAAGATATATTGAAAAAAAATTAAATTAAAAAAAAGAAATTAAAGGGGCTGGAGAGATAGCACAGCAGTAGGGCATTTGCTGTTCACACAGCCGATCCAGGACGTATGGTGGTTCGAATCCCGGCATCCCATATGGTCCCCCGAGCCAGGAGCGATTTCTGAAGGCAGAGGCAGGAGTAACCCCTGAACGCTGCTGGGTTTGACACACACAAAAAAAAAAAAAAAAACAAAGAAAAACTTAGAAATAAAAAAAAAGTAATTTATACCTGACCAACCTGGATCCAATGCCAAGACCCCCCATATGTTGACCTGATGCCTAGAACTGCCAAGGAGGCAACAGCGACTAAACATCAGTGACCTCAGTGCTTCCCTTCCACTCCAAAAAATGTGGCCCTAGGAATCAAGGAGATCATCTGTTGCTCCCTCTTTTTACCTGTTCCCCATCATCACCTAGGAGTCTCAAACTCGCGGCCCACGGGCTGTTTGCGGGCCTCCGTATAACATTTTGTGGCCCTGCCCTAGAGGAATCTTTTTTGTTTTGTTTTGTTTTAGTTGTTTGGGTCACACACACCCCAATGTTCAAGGCTTACTACTGACTTTGTACTCAAGGATCACCCCGACTTTGCCTCCTGCGGCCCCCAGGTAAATTGAGTTTGAGCCAGGCAGAGGCTACCTGCAGGGGCATTCTTATAAGTGACTCCAGAGCTGCAGTGCAGTTCCACCCTCTCCACCTCCTGCAAGGGTCTGGCCGATGCCAGTGAGCTGTGAGGATGATCTTCTCTTTTTCCAGGAAATAAGGGGGAGCTCCTACCTACTAGCAAGTAGAGTTCCTAGACCTAGAGGGTAGCCAAGAATGGGAGGAAAAATGCAAATATTCATAAGTAGAGTTCCCCAAATAGCTGTGAGTTATCATGTATAAAATTGTATGAATCGCAAACAGGAAAAAGCATGTTTTGATGTTTTCAGCCCCTGAATTATCTCCTTTGCCCCATTAATGCAAAACATATTCAAATGTGTAAATAGCCAGTTCCTCAAATGATAGGGCATATGTGAATGAATGTACTATATTTAGAACTATATAAAGCAGGTTAAAGGAACTGTATTTTAAGAATGTATTTATAGTGTAGTATTTTACTATGTAAATACACTCTAATTGTGTAGTTTATCAAGTCTTGTAGTGTACTAAAATTATGTAATCTTCATAAGTACAAATACAAGTCACAGAATACTCTGAAATGATGCAATGACATAATGGATTATTGAATAAGAAATCAAGACATATAAAAGAAAAAATATTGACAGAACAGAACTGGATATTTTAAATGATAAAGGTTGGATATAAAATGTATGTATTTCAGAATGAAATTAAATCCATTTGAGACAAACTAAAAACTTAATAGTGGAAATAGTAATAATTTAGTATTTACAATTTAGTAGTAAAAGGAAGACTTTGAAATAGAAGGTAGATTCTGAAGTGGTAAACTAAGAAATAACAATATGTAAAAAAAATACATGAACATAAAATAAAATAACTCTATTGATTGAAAATGCAAAATATTGAAGAACATTAATATTTGATAACCAAAATTTAAAGATTATTTTAAAGTGAAAAGAGTGTGTCATTAGATTAAAATATATGTCTGACTTCGGGCCGTAGCTGTGGCGCATGTGCCTTGCATGTGCTAACCTAGGACGGACCACGGTTCAATCTACTGATGTCCCATATGGTCCCCCAAGCCAGGAGTGATTTCTGAGCACAGAGCCAAGAGTAACCCCTGAGTGTCACTGGGTGTGACCCAAAATCAAAAACCAAAATAAATAAATTAATTAATTAAAATATATGTCTGTCTATGCCTCTATGAATATATCTGTGTGTTTTTTGAACAAAATTTGCAAGTGAGGTATCATTAACTGCAATTTCAGATAGAAGATTATAACTGGTTATAATTATATACTATATATAAATATATATTAAATTTCTATGTATTTATATATAATATATAAATTTATAATATATATTTATATGTAATATATTGATATATTTATATATTCCTATTATATTTTATATAAGTATTTAACAAAATCAGCATTATATTTAAAATGTATAGCTATATGTGTAGATATTTAAAAGTTTAAACAAATGAATAAATATACTAGAGATTAACAGCCTAAATTATTTTCACATTTTATTGTAGTTTAAAATAATTTAAAACAAAATATTCATATTTGATATTATATTACCAGCCATACTATACCCCATAAATAACCTTATAATGAAAATAATTCATTATGATAACATTAAGCACATTATATTTTAATATAATTTACTAATTTTCCTCTATTGCAAAGTGAATCATTGGTTTGTCGCATTAAAATTAATTATTTATGTTGAATGTTTGTACCAAACATGTCATGTATACAATTCAGAGAATGAAATACCAAAAATAATTTTAGAATCTTACAAAATTAGTAGTTTTATAATGTCATTTGTGCTAGTTCCAGTAAATGAGGCATCTTCATTTATAAGAAATTATAGAACCAGTCACTAAGTTTCATAAAGCTTTTCCTATTGTCTTCTATGTGGGAATATTTCCTTGTTTCCATGGCAGACATGTCTGCAGAACTATTTCTTTTTTATCTCATCATAATAACTTGTATTCACAAAATGTAATCAACATCCTACTTGCTCATTCTTAATTCAGTTCAGGAATTGAATCTGAAAAAAAAAATCAATCATTGAGCAGCTCCTTGGAGTCACCTATGGTTTTACAGGTAAACATTATTAACTAAGAAATGATTCCACAAGTGAACCAACAGTGGGAGGAGTCCTTGACCTATTAAATGGCGCTATGGGATTCGTCAGATAATGTATTCCACTGGTAGCAGCCCCAGGTAAATTCAAGAGACTAATTTGGTTCCTCTTCAAATTGCATTCAATCAATGACTCAATCCATTTGGAAAATCAATATCCACAACTATCATCTTTGAAGAACCATGTTATTCAGCAAAACCTAATTATCATAAATACTTGCTCTATTACAACAGCTCTCCACTATTGTGTTAAAATTATGAAGTGAGTTTGGCCTGTCATTTTTTTTACTGAGAGAACTATAATAGCAACAGGAAATTAGCTTTCAGTTCCATAATATGATATTACTTTTCTGTATTGTAATTCCTTTTTCTAGTTTGGATATTTGACTATTCAAAATTAATCTGAAGCTGTGCTAATCATCAACTCCTTCAACTATCTGAATTCCTTAAAAAATGGTTTTTTTAAAAAAAGATGGGAAATTGCCTCACTGGCTTTGAATAATACCAGAAAGTAGCTATGAATTTAAAAAATCTAATTTAAAGCAAAATTACATATAAAGCCATTTATAAGACAAATACCATAATAAATAGACTTAGTTTGTATCATACAACTGATTTAACTAGTAAAAGAAACTTGCTAGAAAAACAATTATTATTTTATATATATTTTTTCCAAATTTAGTTTTAGTTGTGAATGCTTCAAGATTGTCTAATATTGTTAACTTCAGTGACTGTGCCCAACAATATAAAGAAGCTCTGCGTTCTCTGGATCCAGAATATTCCATGAGGTACAAGATGAAAGGAAGAAAACAGGATCAGAAGAGGTTTCAAATTAGAGAGCACAAGTTATTTTGCTTTGGTTTGTTGAGCCTTGAACAGCCATTAAAATGTATCCTGAAGGCTGGTAAAGATAAAATTATACCCTGGATACATAGTTCAGTGAGCTTTACATAGTGAGGCCATTATGGTGTCAGAAATAATATCCGATAAATAATAAATAAATATATAGATAAACAAATAATAATAGAAAGCACAGAAGACAGTGACTATCCAAAGGAGAAAATCAGTATACACTACTGATTAACCTTGATGAAGAATGATTTGGCCCTTTGCCCAGAATTCTTGGAATAAAACTACTTAGCTAGCTCATGAAAGTCCCTGTCCAACTGGATCTTCGCCTTCCTGAAAACCTGGGGCCACACCAATCTACATTCACATATTATCGTGGGATAACATGTGGTGGGCATTTAGCCATTTGTTGTGTGAGATCTAAATGTTTTTTGTTTTTTTTTTTTGTCTGCGAATGACTTAAAATTTGAATTCTGATCAAGAAGTGTCTTAAAATCCTTGGTAAACATTGAAGCTGACAGAAATAACTATTAAGAACCCCGAGTGTACTCAGGCTATCCGCACTTATACATCCAGAGAATTTCTACCAAGAGCTTTCCATAGAAATCTTTACTCCTCTGGCTACTCTGACTCAGGAACTTGTCTTTTCTATGTCCAATTCTTTCCTTATTTTTTTCCCTTGAACTGAAGATCACATACAGGTCTTCATTGTTAAAGTTTACTCAGTTTTGAAATTCTGCATCCAGGCTGATCCCCCAAACTTCCATTCCATCTGGGGAAAAGATGGGTGTGCAGTACCCCTGTTCTAACCTCCTACTGAAACCCTAGCAGACTTGAGATTGCAGACTTGAGGGCTACACCTGTCTTGACTGGTTTTCACTGATGACTCAGTCAGTTGGCACTTCTATAAAGCTTGAGCTAGCAGTAGAGTGAAGAGTTAACTTAAAGAACATGAGAACTTGTGTCGAGACAACCTGCAAGAAAGACATGAACTGAATGGTTGGAGAATTGGACTTTGACCCTTACTGTGCGTAGATATTCTTCTTAGGGTACAGAGTCAAAAAAATGAGATGGCACAATTAAAATAAAGCAAAGCAAGACTTTATTCCATCACCAACAGCTTCAAACTGACCAGTTAGGGTTATCTACTGAATAGATGATCCCACCCACAAGCCAGTTTATATAAGGTTTTGTGCAGGGATCCACAGTGAAGAAATGGAAGCTTAACGTTAAGTAAGATTGACAGATGCCTTGGGCCTTGGTTGGATGCCAAAGTCGGTTTGGACAAATGCCTTAGGTTGTTTCTTACCAATATATTGGTTCCAACTTATAACTGGGTCTTGCAATATGCCACAGAAAAGCAGAACTTAGTCTCAAGAACAAGGAAATATGTTTTCTTTGGTTCAGAGCTCAGAGCAATTTAGGGTCCTTCACAATCACAAAATGACTTCTAGTTCAGAAAGAGGAGACAATGGTGCCCCACCTCCCACCAATGGACTTGGATCTACTCTCAAATTGTATTCCCTGCATTCTTGCTGTCATGTGTCTGGGCAATTTACAACCATTTCAAATGCAACAGATACTAACAGAAATATTTGTCTATCATTAACTTTAGTTAAAACAAATAACTGTTAATTGGTACGTTTTATTTTGGACAAAGCTATTTTTTATTGCTCATTTAATTCAAATTATTTGGTAGAATATTTTTAATTTTTCCTTTGTTCCATTCATGAATTTAACAAATCACATAATTTCTAGTTTAAAATTGTCTAGTAAATTGTATCAAAACACTTCTATTATTTTTAAATTACATTTTATACCATTTTAAGAATAAATATTATCTCTATTATTAGAATGTTGACTTTCAATTTACCTAAAAGTTTTTCTACATTTACTTTTGAATTATCATATAATGCATTTTAATTTATATTTGCCATAATGTTATATCATAGTTGGACTCACTTTACACTATAGACTCTTAGAGTCTAATTATTTGTAAGCTACTGTAAAAGTGTAGTTAGTGGTTATTTCTTTTCAAATAAAATTGGAAATATATTCACATTTATCTAACTTAACAAAAAGAATATAACATTTAAGACAATGAAATGTTTTTTTCAGCTCAACCATGTTTTTTATGAATATTTATTATGTACATCATATTGTACGTAATTGTTGTTTAATTGGAGTTTAGTGATGATCAAACCTCTAACAATCTGTGGAGTCCTCAGAGAGAAATATCTCTCCCATTTAAAGTATATGACATATCCTATAGTATCATTCCCACTAGCCTCTAAAACCTATAATATTATATATATATATATATATACACATACATAAAATACATACCAAAGAATCCATGAATCTTAGATACAATTATTATACTCTACATGCATCCAGTGTGGTGGTTTCAGAACTTTTCTGCATTTTTATTTTCTACTGGGCCATGCAGAGCTTTTGAGGCATCTTCTGTGAAGTCTGTATTGCTTCTTGTGGGTGGAGTAAATGTACCTAAGTACATTCTTACTCATCCTGTTTTTGTAGTTAACAGGTGGTTATCATTAAAATGCAGAAATATGCAGATACATATTGATGCTGAGACCAAGCCAAAAAGATAAGAAAGGATTAAAAATATGTCCTCTGCCTACCTGAATTTTCCCACTAGGGTCATGGGCAAAAGAACAGAGAAGAAAAAGTTTTGGATAAAGTTCAGGATAAGTAGATGGAGACAATGAGTTGAAGTTACTGAGAGATGATGCCATGGCTTTTGGATTTCTCTAGGGTTCTAAAATAAACCTGTTCGAAGTCTTCAAGTATGTAGGTCAAACTCTGAGATCACAAATGACCATGAATAGCAACAAGCACTGTCGGGGGATATTGAAACAACTGGTTTGGCAAAGTAAAGGGAACACATGGTTGATGCTTTCAATTATAAACTACCTGGAGCCAGATATCACAGGCAAAAACTGAAAACAATAACGAAACAGACATAAAAACCTTATAAAACATAGTTACTAAACAATACAGAGAGAAGTACATATCCAGGGAAACGAATGATATTTGAAAGCTAAAGCTAGTAAGGTTTGTTATAATATCAATAACTGTCTAAGTGGGCCAAGGCAGTAGCACAAGTAGTTAAGGTTCTTACCTTGCATGATTCTTGGCATTTCATCCTGGGCATCACCAGGAGTGATTCCTGAGTGCAGAACTATAAGTAGCCCCCTGAATATTGCTGGGAGTGACCCCAAAACAAAACAAACAGTTCCCAATGTCAAAGAAAGCTTTCTGATCTTGGTTCATAGAAATTCATGCAGATTATAGGCATAAAATAGATCCTAAAATAGAATAAAAAAGAAAAACAGCAACGGATACCTGGCTCTCTACAAAATCTTTGAAGTACTGTGACTAAATAAAGACACTGAAATGTAAGTAGAGAGCTATGGATGAACCATCGGGAAGAAACAGAATGTGATCATCCTACATTTCTTTTAACTTGAAGTTAGAATTGAACAAAACTCACAAAATGTATATAAATCAATAATAATTTTATGAAGAAATAGCAAATTTTGATATTTGGAGGGTACCCAGTTCTTATAACTCTTGCATTGAGAAAAAGATGACAAATATAATAACATTTAATAACAAATATTTTCTATATGAAACTGTTATGGAAAATGATATCAAGCTTTAATTTCTAAAAATTCATTACATTTCAAATGGTGAGTCTAACATCTAGAAATGATGTTTGGAATAAAATAAAAAGGTTTTTTTTCTAAAACTACTCTTTTATTTATTGTAATTATAATTTACCATGGAAATTAGTGCAATCTTTATGTCACTAAGGATAAATACATGAAATTAGTAGGTGAGGACCTAGAAAAAAATGTTTTCCATTAAAGAGAAAGAAGTAAAGTTAGATAATTGAGAACAGAGAATATTAATTAAGTCTAATAGTGCAACAGTAGGGGAAAGTTAAGTATAACCAATAGAACCAAAAAAAAAATGAGCTCTCTGGTGGTACTTGATGATCAAAAACACAACAATATACTTTTGCTTTGTAATACTTAAAGATTGCTATCAAATTGGCCAACTGGTTTACTTTCAAGCCGCTAAAAGGAAGTGAACCTAGTAGGAAATGGCAGTTCAAGAAGGGCAAGTCCCTTGACAGTGATGTGCTCATTCAATCTACAACATAAACAGAATTTTCTCTCATGCTGATTATCATTTCCTTCTTGAGTGGTATCATCTTTTCCCTCTTTCTTCTCCTCACTTTTCTTTATTTATACAGATCTTCATGTTTGTTCAAAACATACACTATTTGAGCTTTCATAATAAAGTGCATTTGTTTTTGCAAGTTGTTTAAGTATTTGTTATTTAAATATTTAATATCTAAACTTAGTAGACACTCCACCATCTTACAATTTCATAACTGCAAAAGTGTTAATATTTCAGATTACTTGTTATATCAGAAATTTTCAGCGATGTTAACTCATTATTCTGAAAACTTAATCTGCCCATTGTCATCTCAGATAGGCATTCTTTGCAAAGTAGTCATTTTAACTAACACATATAGTCCTCCATCCTTTTAGTGAAAAACCCAAACCATTATGATCATAAATGATATTTACCTTTGAGTTTTATGATATTTTTTCCATACATGTGATTTTGAATTATCATCTATGATTTTTGCTTTCCAGAATGTTTGGTTGTTGACATTTTCTGATATACTTTATATATCAATTAGATTGCAATTACTTATTCTGTATTATCTTCTGAAATGCAATGAGAAAATCTGTACATATGTATATATATGACTTTGCAAGATCTACCTACATTATTTTATGGCATTACTGATATATAGATTATTATCTTTATGGTGATACAGTCACATTGGGGCATTCCCTAAAATCGTTTGTTGATGGAAATATTTAAATAGAGGAAATAGAAATAACAGAATATAATATAATATGGCTATATTACCATTATGCAAATTGTTCCAGAGCACATAATAATGCTTTATTTGTACCATGCTGTAATTGGCACTTATGCATTTCTTTCTCTGAGAGCGCATTAGAAATGCAATTATGCCAAACATGATAATATATTTCAACACATGGAATTAAACCTCTGCCTTTGGCAACAATCCCATGAGGTAAACACAAACTCTGTGAGCAAAATACTTAACAAGGAGAAAGTAAAAGCTTGTTATACAATTTTACTATTGTAGTGTGTAGCATTTGCTTCTTACCTAGGTCCCTTTTATTTATTTATTTTTAATTTGTGGACCACATCTGCAAACACTCCTGCCTCAAAACCCCTGAATCATGCCTGGTGGTAGTAGTTAGGGGAATATCTGCGAATCTGGGAATCAAACCCAAATTAGCTGCATGCAAGGCAAGTGTGCTACTTGTTGTGCTATCACTCTGCCTCCCCCCACTTGAGGGTTTTTTAAGGATCAAAGCTGCAACATTTCCAATAAATTGATGAGTAATTAATAAGATCTTATTAACAGCAGGGTAGGCTTGTGGAATGAACCAACTTGTAATCCTATCTGTGGAACATACTTATTTTTCAGCAAAAGCAAGCAGCAAGCAATGGCTTCCAGGCACTGCTCTAGCTAAGAAGGGTTTGTGCTTTCTGGAGCCTTATCACAGAACTTTCTCCTTGTGCTGTTCCAGCACTGGAGAGAAACTGACTCATCCACACATTCTGAAAACTCCACAGTAGCAGTTGATCCACTTAAACCATGTTTCCAACTTTTTCTAGAACTCCTACATCTATTTTTTATAAATTTACTTTAATAATGCCTTGAATTAAAAATATGCTAGGACATTTACAGAATAGTATACATCATGCATTTCAAGAAAAAGTGTGAAAGATATCTTTTTTTAAATTTTATTTTATTGAAATTATTGTGATTTACAAAATCCTCCATATTTGAGTTTTAGGCATACCGTGACTCTGGGCCAATCCCACTCCCAGTGTCCACTTGCCTCCACCAATGTTTCGCAAGTGCCTTCCAATCAAACCTCTCTGCCTCCACCCAAAATACCAGTAAAAAAAAAAAAAAACTCTATTTTAAGTTTAAATTGTTTAAGTTTGGGCCTCTTTAGTCTATTATTGTTGTCTTTGACTTGTCTGTTTAGTTTTGTCCTTTTTTTTTTTTTTTTTTTTTTGGTTTTTGGGCCACATCCGGCGTTACTCCTGGCTGTCTGCTCAGAAATAGCTCCTGGCAGGCACGGGGGACCATATGGGACACCGGGATTTGAACCAACCACCTTTGGTCCTGGATCGGCTGCTTGCAAGGCAAACGCCGCTGTGCTATCTCTCCGGGCCCAGTTTTGTCCTTTTTTAACATTACAATGCACTTAAGATAGCTTGGCCCCTATGCCCTAATCCTATCATATTTGCTTGCTCCTCTTCCACTCAGTTTCTTTTCCTTGCTATACTTTGGGACTAAGGGTATTCAAGACAACTTTTGTTTCAACTATTTCATTTCTTCATGCAGTTATTCTAAATACTACACATAAGTGATATCATTCTGTATTTATCCTTCTGTCTTATATCATATAACATAATATTATCTTCTTAGAAGAATTGGAAGATTAGATATTGTTGGAAAGACAAATAACTAAGTTAAAATCGAGGTTGTTGTGTACCATATAAAGAGTTAATCCCATCTAACAAAATTATATATCTAAATTGTCTACATTATAAATAAACTGTATTTTGCAGGTCTTATAATAAAAAGCAAGTCATGAGACATTTGGGTGTTCTGTAAGAAGATTTTTAATAGTGACATAAAATGTGAATTAATATGTCTTAATTATATAGAACCTTTATCCTTCATTTTGTATAAATTGCTTTATTTAACTTTGTTTTATTTATACAACATCCACTATCCTTCACTGGTGCAACATCCCCACTACCCTTTATTCCTTTCATTCTTGAGAATAGAACTTGAATTTTTGACAGACATGATTTAAGCTAGTTTCAGACAAGCTCATTCTGAGTTTGAATTAGATCTCATGTAAGATGCAGTCAGGAAGAACTCTAATGCCCCATGGAATCACTAATGAATGTCTCTCTGGTTAGCATGGCTCACATTATTTTGGTATGAAACGACAGGAATAAAAATTAGATTTTTAAAAGTTCCTGCTGACCTTAGAAAAAGCAGGTTAAAAATGAGCCCAGTCTGTACAGAAGTCCAAACAAACATGAATTTAGGAATTGGGTTGGAATTTTATAGGAGATATTCATATATAACAAAGAAAATAATTGAAGACCGGGTAATGATTTCTGATTAAAACAATACATAATTTAAGCACAATCTTTTGACAACTTTGTTATACTACATATAATTTTTTTCACAGGATTTTCATGCTTTTCTTTCTTAAATAGAAACTGGCTATTTGCATTAATTTTAATGGTTCAACTGCTCGATTTTGCCCTGCATGAAATTGCATGCTCTGGTACCTCATACCTGCTGATGTAATAATTCATATAATCACAAGAGGTGTCAAGAAGGGACTTAAAGTAGAAACCAAAAAACTATGAACTGGAATGAATGATGATCTCTCAGCACTTCCTGATGTGTGGGAGAGCAAGGTCATCTATTTCCACACAAAGGGCCTGCTTCTCTCTGAATCTTCCCAGGAGGTGCTGCCTAGGCTGCTGTGATTACAAGCTGCCTGAATACAAGACCCCACCCTGCAAGAAATAAAGCATGAGCAAGGCCACAGAAACTAAGAGCTGGTTTTTTATAGGATGCTGAGCACAGGATTGGGGAAGATGGAGTGCTGGGTCAAAGGAGGAGGGTGTGAAGTTAGAAATTGTTCAGTATGGAACCCACACCAATGAGTCTTTGTAAAGCATGATGCTTAAAATAAAATGAAAATTGAAATAGCAAGTCCAAACTATGAAATAAGTTCATAACTTACTGCATTGTAATAAATGAAGCACCCACATAAATATCACATAAGTAGTGATATTTTAGGATGCATTCAAATAACATGTGAATAATAACATTGATTTTATGATAAGTTCCCAATAGAAGGTAAAAGTCATACAGAAAACTGAAATTATATTTAATTATTTAAAATAATCAGGGAGTTATAAGGCTTTTCCTTTTTCCTCTTTGAACCACTTCATCAGCAAATTATACACTGAAAAATAAAGACAGAGTTTGAATGAATTTTTCCCCATAATCTTAGAATAATATAGTCTATTGTAATATCATTTGAGTTTCAGTTGTCTTAGTACTTATAGAGGTGACTCAAAAAATGCTATAATTATCTCCTGAATTAGTAGTTTCCTTCCTATCTTCCAAAGAAAGCTCAGAGCTAGGAGGATCCATCCTCACATTCACTTTCCTCAAATGTTCAGTTTGTTTGCATGGGGTACTTTTATAGAGGGGGTAATACAGTACCCACTGCCAAAATTACAATGATTGACTGTTCAGTAATATTTTAAAAATGGAAGAAAAAGTCTGTTATAGTCATTTTCATACAATGTGATGCTTTTAAGTGGCTAACTATCAAATGTGTGAGCACCAAATTTAGTGAAATAACTGGAAAAAGTCCCTATTTAACTCAAAACAAATACTTTAACGGACCATGAAGCATACTGTGTCATTCATACAGATTGTGGACACATCAAGTGTGAATGTCCTGTTAGGGGTGAAATCCACTCAGATTAAACCTGACTATGAGCATGTCAGCCTCCCATTCTAATATCTTCATCTTTTATGGTAGACAAAAAAAGGGATAGCCATGTGCCTTGGGGAAATCACTAATGGCAGGTGAACTATGACTGTGTATTAAATGTACATCATTTTATTTTTCCACCTTCTGTTTATTTTCTTTTATTGTTATTTGGAAACAGAAAGGTCTTCTGAGCAGAAGTTCATGGGTCCAGAACCCTGACAGTGATTATTTATCCAGAAAACGGACTAGAAAAACCTCATTCCTATGTGCAAGAATGAGATGCTACTTAGTTTCTGAGTTTCTGAGGATGACCACAACCACCACAGCAGTGCTTGAAAAAAAATCCAAGGTCACAATAAAGGAGACTTGGGGATTATGTGGTGTCAAATAACTAAAACCAGAGTAGGTCATGTGCATGGTCTGCCATAACCCTGACAGTGTCTCTTTGGCTCTTTCTTTATTTTCAAAATCTCTTGGAACCCTCATTTTGACGATTCCTCATTTAATTGCCTTGTGTAGTTGAGTAGATAGCAAGTGGCATAAAATGTCACAAGAGTGCAAATATTAAGGGATTTAAATAACACTTGTCAACCTGACAGGTTTCTCATTTTAAGGATTCAATGCAGGATTATAAATGTTGTATTTCACTTTTGATATGAGCATAATTTTAATGGCTACTTGCAAGCATTTCTTATTAATCTTGATCACATGTAATATATTCATCTTATATTTCTGTGTCGTGATATAAGCAGGAGTAAAACAGAATGGCAAATATTTGTCAGGTTAGCAAAATGGGTCTACTTAGCCAATTAATAATTTATTTTGTTTCATATTTCAAATATAATTTTTGTTGACATTTTCTATTTCTCTACCCAAGCCTGACAAGGTCGACAATTGAGCTAATTCAAAAATTCACCCTGTGTTCTTATCAAATCAATTCCTATGTGGTCATTTTAATGATTTTAGTTTGTGAAATCCCATGGATTCTGCACATTTCCAAAGCTGAAGCATAGCAATGAAACGATGTTCTCACCTCAAGTGTATGAATTAGTTTCAAATCATTGAATCAGACATTACTTTTACAAAAGAAGGCATTGATGAGAGCTAAACAGATCCATCAACCTTATCAGCCACAGGCCTTAAATTATTCATTTTATTCTCATATTGTAGTACTAACAGCACCTTTACTTCACTGCCTGCTCAATCTAATTTTCTTCGACTACATAATCATTACAATATTAATGTATGCATTTTAAAGTGCTTGATTATTATTATTATTAACTAATTTTTGAATTTCAGGCCAATTAACAGTGCTCAGAGCTTACTCCTGGCTCTGGACTCAAGGACCATTGCTGGAAAAGTCAGGAAACCGTATGGGTTGCTGTATATTTAAGTAAGGTCATCATCATGCAAGGCAAATACAGTAAACAATCTATTATTGTTCCAGAACACTCAAAAGGAAATTATTATGACCATTGTAATAAATTTATTTCTAATTTATGTTTATTTTGGCCATCATAACATCATTCATGATATCAATTTTTTATTTTTTCATTTATTTCTTAATATTTAATTATAAATATTTAAGCACCATAATCACAAGCATGTATGTAGTTGGGTTTTAGTCATAAACAGAATACCCCCCTTCACCAGTACATATTCCCACCACCGATGCCCCCCCCCCATTCTTGCCTGTATTCACGACAGGCATTCTACTTCTCTCATTCTTTAATATTGTCAAGCTAGCTGTTATTGTAGTTATTTCCCTAACAGTGTTCAATACTCTTTGTGGTGAGATTCAAATTGTGAGCTTGTCCTTCTGGCCCTTCTATGCCTTAACTCTATTGTCTCTGGACCTTATTACAGTAATATCTTTAATTTTTCTTAAAACCCATAGATGACTGAGACTATTCTTTGCTATCGCTCTCCCTCTGACTTATTTCACTCAACATAATTGTTTCCATGTACATCCATGCATTGAAAAATTTCATGACTTCATCTCTTCTGATGGCTGCATAATATTCCACTGTACATATGTACCACAGTTTCTTTAGTCATTCATCTGTTGAAGGACTACTTGTTTGTTTACAGAGTCTGGCTATTGTAAATAGTGCTGCAATTAATACTGGTGTGAGGAAAGAATTTTTGTATTGCATTTTTGTGTTCCTAGGGTATATCCTTAGGAGTGGAATAACTGGATCATATGGGAGCTCAATTTCCAGTTATTTTTTTATGAATCTCCATATTGTTTCCATAAAGACTGGACTAGAGGGAATTCCACCAGCAGTGAATAAGAGTTCCTTTCTCTCTACATCTCCACCATCACGTATTGTTGTTTTTCTTTGTGATGTGTGCCAGTCTCTTTGATGTGAGATGATAACTCATTGTAATTTTGATTTGCATATCCCTGATGATTAGTGATGTGGAGCATTTTTTCATGTGTCTTTTGACCATTTGTATTTCTTCTTTGATGAAGTATCCGTATATTATTTCTCCCCATATATTCATGAGGCTATATGCTTATCCATGAAGCTATGTATTCTTCCTTCAAACCTTAACGTGAGTCGGGCTGGGTGCAGTATTCTCGGTGAGGCATTCATTTCATTCAGTCTTGTCACAATATCCTACCACTGTCTTCTGGCCTTGAGAGTTTCTTGTGACATGTCTGCTGTAAGTCTTAGGGATGCTCTTTTGAATGTAATTTTCCTTTTTGATCTTGTTGCTTTCAGTATTCTATCTCTATCTGTGAGATTTGTCATTGTAACGAGGATGTGTCTTGGGGTGTTTTTCTTTGGGTCTCTTTTAGCTGGTACTCTTTGGGCATGCAGGATTTGATTGTATGTGATATTTAACTCTCGGAGTATCTCTTTGATAATCTTTGACAGTTGATTCTTCCTGGAGATCTCCTACCTGGGTCTCTGGGACTCCAATAATTCTTATGTTGTTTCTGTTGAGTTTATCAAGGACTTCTACTTTCATCTGTTCACATTTCTTAAGTACTTTTTCCATTGCCTGATCGTTTGTCTAAAGGTTCTTTTCCAATCTCTTCTGTTGTGTTGAGTTTTTCTGCATCTCATCTTCCAGCATGCCGATTCTGTCCTCAGTTGCTTTTACCCTGCTGGCAAGGCCATCTACTGAGTTTTTCAGTTCAGCTACCATGTTTTTCAGATCTGTTATTTCAGTTTGGAGTTTTCTGATTTCTGTCTTTGTGCTTTTTTTTTTTTTTTCAAATCGATCTATGCTTTCTTTGAGTTCTACAAACATCTTCCATATTGCTATTCTAAACTCCTTGTCTGAGAGGTTAATTAGATAGTCGAAGTTTTTTTAGGTCATCCGAGCTATCGTCTTCATTCTCTTTGCATGTTGATTGCCTGCGAGGTTTCCCCATTTTCCCGCTTTTAGTGTGATTTTTTCTGCGTGTTGTGGTGGGGTTCATTGAGTAGAAAACGTGCTTGCCCACTCTGCTTCGAGAAGCCGCTGCTCTTCTGGAGCCTCTGGGAGTGCTATTTTTCTGGGCCTTTTTGACCCACTCCCAAGAGGTTTCAGAGACAGGACAGTGGAAAAACACACACAGTCAACACTCACAGTTGGGAATCACTGGGCGATAGTAGATTTTCCCAGCCTCGATATCAGGGTCTTTAAACCATTTGGATTTGATCTTTGTGCATGGTGTTAGAGGGGATCTCTGTTGTTTTTGTTGTTTTTGTTTTTTTTGGAAGTAGCTAACCAGTTGTGCCAACATCACTTGTTGAAGAGGCTTTCCTTGCTCCATTTTGAATTTCTTTACCCTTTATCAAAGATTAGTTTATTGTATGTCTGGAGAACAGTCTCTGAATACTCAAGTATATTCCACTGATCTGAGGATCTGTTTTATTCAAATACCATGCTGTTTTGATAACTACTTTTTGTAATAAAGTTTAAAATTGGGTAAAGTAATGCCTCTCTATTTCTTTTCCCAAAGATTGCTTTAACTATTCATGGGTGTTTATTGTTCCAAATGAATTTCAGGAGTGTTTGATTCATTTCTTTGAAGAATGTCATGGGCATCTTTCGAGGAATAACATTATCAATATCTTTATATAATTTGATTAGAAACATGATTGAAGTTGGGTTTTAGTCATATAAAGAACACCCCCCTTCACCAGTGCAACATTCCCATCACCAATGCCCCAAATCTCCCATCTTCCTCCCCAGTTCTCTTATTTCTTGAAGCAGGAAGTTTTCTTTGTATAGATCCTTAGCCTTTTTAGTTAAGTTGACCCCAAGATGTTGAGTTTGTGGGGCACTAATGTGAATGGTATTGTTTTTCTAATGTCCATTTCTTCTCTATCATTATTTGTGTATAAGAAGGCTGTTTACTTTTGCATGTTAATTTTGTAGCCTGCCACTTTGCTATATAAATCTATGGTTACTAGAAGCTTTTTGGTGGAGTCTTTTGGGTTTTCTAAATATATTATTATGTCATCTGCAAACATTGAGAGCTTCATTTCTTCCTTACCTCTCTGGATGCCCTTGATATCTTCTTCTTGACTAATCACTATGGCAAATATTTCTAGTACTATGTTGAATAGGAGTAGTGAGAGAAGGCAGCCTTGATTGTACCAGATTTTCCTCTCAGTACCACTTTTACTGTGTCCCATAAATTCTGATAATTTGTGTCTTTATTATCATTTGTTTCCATGTATGTTTTGATTTCTTCTTTGATTTCACCTCGGACCCACTGGCTGTTCAGTAGTAAGCTGTTTAATTTTCAGGTATTAAAGTTTTCTTCTGTGTCCCTTTGTAGTTCATTTTTAATTTCAGTGCCTTCTGATCAGTGAAGGTAGTCTGCACAATATCTATCCTCTTGATTTTATGTAGATATGTTTTATGGGCATGTGGTCTATCCTGGAGTATAACCCATGTGCATTGGAGAAGAATGTGTATCCAGGTTTCTGAGGATGAAGTGCCCTATATATAACTACTAGCCCACTCTATTTCATTTCTCTTTTCAGAGCTAATATATATTTTGTTGGGTTTCATTCTGGGTGACCTATCAAGGGGTGACAGGACAGTGTTGAGGTCTTCCATAATTATTGTGTTGTTATTGATATCATTTTTAGATTTGTCATCAATTCATTAATTTATTCATTAATTGCTGGTCCCTCATTGGCTGCATAAATGTTTAGTAGTGATTTTCATATCCCTTGATTAGTACAAAATGTCCATATTTGTCCCTTACTACTTTTCTGAGTCTAAAGTTTGTGTTATCTGATATTAGTATGGCCACTCCAGCTTTTTAAGAGTGTTGTTTGCTTGGATGACTTTTCCTCCAGCCTTTGATTTTGAGTCAATGTTTGTTCTGATTATTTGGGTATGTTTTTTGTAGGCAGCAGAAGGTTGGATTTAGTTTTATGATCCATTTAGCCATTCTGTCCCTCTTAACTGGTGCATTTAGTCCATTGACATTGAAAGAGATAATTATAAGATTTAGTGCCATCTTTGTGTATAAGTTTGGTGTGTCTATTGGTCAGTCTTGTCCTAAAATAGACCTTTCAGTTTTTCTTTTAAGGCTGGTTTTTGAGTCTGCAAAGTTTCTGAGCTGTTCTTTATTCATGAAGCTATGTATACTTCCTTCAAACCTGAAAGTGAGTCTTGCTGGGTGCAGTATTCTAGATTAAGCATTTATTTCATTGAATTTTTTCAGTGTCTCACCACTGCCTTCTGGCCTTGAGGGTTTCTTGTGACATGTCTGCTGTAAATACTAAGGATGCTCCCTTGAATGTAAATTCCCTTTTTGATCTTGATGCTTTCAGAATTCTATCTCTATCTGTGTGATTCATCATTGTGACTATGATGTGTGTCTGGGGTGTTTTTCTTTGGGTCTCTTTTAGCTGGTACTCTTCACACATGCAGTATTTGGTCACATGTAGTCTTTAGTTTATCTGTAATGATATCCTTGACTGTTGTTTCTTCCTGGAGATTTTTTTCCTGGGTCTCTGGGACTCCAATGATTCCTATGTTTTTTATGTTGATTTTATCAAAGACTTCTATTTTCATTAGTTCACATTCTTTGAGTAATATTTCCATTGTCGTATCATTTGCTGTAAGGCTTTTTTTTCCAATCTCTTCTGCTATATGGTGTTGTTGTGCATCTCATCTTCCAGCTCACTGATTCTTTCCTCAGCTACTGTTACCCATTTGGAGAGGCTGCTTTCCATTGAGGTTTTCAATTTACCTACTGAGTTTTGCAAACCTGTAATATCAGTTTGTAGTTTTCTGGTAATTATCTTCTTATCCTGTTGAATATTATTAGTGTTCCATTCAACTCAATACATGCTTTATTTGAGTTCTGCGAATATCTTCCATATTTTTTCTCTAAACTCCATTTCTGAGAGACTAACTAGGTGCTTGGCCATTTTCAGGTCATCAGAGTTGCTATCTTTATTCTCTATATCTTCTCTTGGCCTATGTTGTTTCCCCAGTGTCACACATGTATTGTGGGTTTTTCTATGTGTTGTGGTGGTATTCATCGGCTAGATGATATGCTCCTTTATCTGTGGGATAGGGTGGGATGACTCACCTCCAAAGAACACAAGCCCTCAGGGAAAAATGTAGAAAAAGATCAAGTCCCAGTCCAAAGCAAGCAGAGAAAAGGCCCAAAATGTCTGCTGTGCTTCAGAGACACAGCAGAAGTCAGCTATTTCCTCTGTCTGTGGGCAGGCTAAAATACTTTGAAAGAGACGAGCCCTCAGAGAAAAATGCAGAAGAAGATCAAGTCCCAGTCCAAAGCAAGCAGAGACAAGGCCCAAGATGTCTGTTGTGCTTCAGAGACACAGCAGAAACCATCTATTTTATCTTTCTATGGGAAGGGTGACTTAGATATCAATTTTTTTATTTTTCAAATTGATCTTGATTTGGGAAAGCTAATACTTTTATCATCCACATTGCAATAAATTATTATGATAATTTTATTTCTACTTCAAATATTTCTTGTCTTGTTTTTTTTACCAAAATGTCTAAAATTTATTTACAACCAAGTAGTTGAAGCTTAGTCATATTTGCCTGGAATATATCATCAAATAAAAGAAATATCATTCACATTTAAATAAGCTTGTATCCAGGCTGTAAAAATATAAGCATATATAAGAACAGATAAATTGTGGAAAAATTTGAAGTTCAAACATCTTAAAGGGCATTGATTAATAATGGCATTGAGAGGCAGTGTAGGTATCATGAGAAAAGCATTTTAACAAATAACTTGATTACCACTACTTTGCTTTTTAAAATTAATATCTTTTTTAAGCATCATAATTATAAACTTGTATGTAGTTGGGTTTCAGTCATAAAAAAGAACACCCCACACTTTACCAGTGTAGTATTCCTACCATAAATGGCCTCAATTTCCCTCCTCCTCCACCCCTGCATGTAGTTGAGATAGGCATTCTATTTCTCTCACTCAGAGTTGTTATTTCTCTAACTGAACTCACCACTCTTTGTGGTAAGCTTCATATTGTGGGCTGATCCTTCCAGCCCTTATCCCTACTGACTCTGGATATTATTAAATACTGTCTTTTGTTTTTCTTAAATTCCACAGATAAGGGAGACTATTATGTGTCTATCTCTCTCCCTCTGATTTATTTAACTCAACATAATAGTTTCTCTGTGTCCATCTATGTAAAGGAGAATATCATAAACTCACTTTTTTCTGATGGTTGCTTATTATTCCATTGTGTATATATACCACAGTTTCTTTAGGCACTCATCTATTTTCAGGTATCTTGAGTTGTTTCCAGATTCTGACTGTTGTAAGCAGCACTGCAATGAATACAGGTGTGCAGAAGGTATTTTTGTATTGTGTTTTTGTATTTCCTAGGGCATGTCACTAGTAGTAGTTTGCCTGGATAATTTAGAATCTCAATTTCCAGTTTTTTGAAGAATCTTCATATTGTTTTTCATAAATGCTGGACCAGATGAATGAAGTCTCTTTCTCCACATATCCCTACCAGCACGGATAGTTCTTATCCTTTGTGATGTGCGTAAATCTCTTTGGCATGAGATGGTATCTCATTGTTGTTTCATTGTTGTAATCATCTCCCTGATGATTAGTGATGTGGAGCATTTTTTCATGTGTCTTTTGGCCATTTGTATTTCTGCTTTGGGGAATTGTCTGTTCACTTCTCCCTATTTTTTGATGGATTTAGATTTTTTTTTTTCCTTGTTAAGTTGTCAAAAACTGTATATCTTAGATATTAGCTCCTTATCTGATAGGTATCAGGTGAATCATTTTTCCCATTCTTTGAGTGGCTTTCGTATCCTCATCACTATTTCCTTTGAGGGGCAATAGCTTCTCAGCTTAATTTAGCCCCATCTACTTTTTTCCATTTCCATTTGTTTGGACAGTGCTGTTTTGTCTTTGAAGATGACTTTAGTATTTATGTCATGGAGTGTCTTTGTTTTTTTTTTTTTTTTTTTTTTTTTTGGTTTTTGGGCCACACCCGGTAACACTCAGGGGTTACTCCTGGCTATGTGCTCAGAAGTTGCTCCTGGCTTGGGGGACCATATGGGACACCGGGGGATCGAACCGCGGTCCGTCCATGGCTAGTGCAGGCAAGGCAGGCACCTTACCTTTAGCGCCACCGCCTGGCCCGTCATGGAGTGTCTTACCTACATGTTCTTCTATATACTTATAGTTCTGTGTCTGATATCAAGGTCTTTAATCCATTTGGATTTGACCTTTGTGCATGGTATTAAATGGAGATTCAAGTTTACTTTTTTTCATGTGGGTTACCAGCTGTCTCAGCACTACTTGTTGAAGAGGCTTTCCTTGTTCCATTTTGCACTTCTTGCCCCTTTATCAGATTAATTGATTGTATGTATGGAAAATAATTCAGCTCACTGTCTTTCTATTAATAAAAAGTTCACTCTTCCTTATATTTTTTGTTTTCTAGTTCCAATTACATTGTATAAGTAATAACTAAAATATTCATGTACAGTAGAATTAGCAAGTCTTTATATGAAATAAAAATACAAACTGTAGTTAAAATATTATTTAAAAATTTTTAAACAAAAGCAGACTGTAAATTTAAATCAGCCAACAATTATGTGCTTCATTTGCTAATAAGATTAACAATGTAACAAACATTTTGTATATAAATATATTTCTTGAGAAGTGAGATAATGTTATATTTTAAAAACAATATATAGAATCATAACAATTTAAAAGAAGATAATGAGGAAAGCTTTATTTTTAAAAATGGTAAAGACCCTAGTCTAGGCTTCAGCCTAGAACTTGTACAAAATCAAGATCTCTAATTCCAGAGGTCTGACTGTGACAACTGAGTCTGAACAGAACTTCTGGAACCATAATGAAAGACTATATCCTAGGCTTTAGCCTAGGATCTGAACATAAACCAGGACCACTTATTACAGAAGACTGATTACAATAACAATTATGGAACAGAACTTCTAGAACCATAAAGACTATCCTAGACTTTGTCCTATGACCTGTGCAAATACCAAGATCTCTAGCTACAGAGGTCTGATGTTATCATCCATAACTGATCAGAAAGTTTTTGGCACCATAAAAAGACCTACAGATGTGATAATGAGCATGCATGGAGACAGTAGTTATCCCCATGGCAGTACAGTGCAAGGGCAGAGAAACCCTGAATCTCTGAGGCCAAGGGAATTTCCTTTCTTATTTCCTCAATACTTACTGTGCTTATGCAAAAATAAATAAATAAACAAACAAACAAATAAAAGGAAGCACAAAACCTTGCCTCCTTCACTTGTTTTTTTTTTTTTTTTAGTTTTATGGTTATTATTTGGTGATATATTTTTGCTTTTATTTTTGGTAGTTACTTTATCTTTTTAATTTTTATTGTTGTTTTTTGTTTTTTTAGTGTTTCTCTTTTTTTCGTCTTTTTTTTTTTGTCTTCTTCAAACAGAACTTGAACACACAACTTGAATCATCTTGTTCTGCCTCATGAATTGAGGGGGAAAATAAAAATGAATGGAACCAGGTCCAAACAGCCATATGAACATTGAGTGAAAATAAAATGATCAAACTTAAACACCAAACCCAAAATCAACAACAACAGAATGGATACCCAATCTACAACAAACTATACACAGTGGGGAACAGTTACACTAGTATTCCTGTGACAAAGGAGGAAGATATGGGATATATGCTGGGAAAAGGTGTGGAGGGAGGACAAACCTGGTGGTGAAAATGGCTCTGATTCATTGTCACTTATGTGCCTTAAATATTACTGTAAAATATTTGTTATTCACTTTGGCCACAATAAAAATCATTAAAAATAATGGTAGAATTCAATGACACTCAGATAATAAAAACTTTACAAAAAGTAGCTAAAAATCTTATTTCATACTTTTCAGTTCTGTTTTAGTTTAAGCACTCTTCCGAATACTTTTCAAATATACACATTTAATGTTGTTAAATTTTCATAATATTATTTCTATCACATGAAACAGGAAAAACTGAAAAACTGAATAATATTATTTGCTCAAGAATGTATAGTCAATGTTGTAGTCAGTACAACTAACTGAATTTCGAATCCTTTTTGTAGTAATGTATAAATGAACATTAATATACTATAAAGTATAATGAGAATTTTATACACAAAAACTGCCTATGATAAAGGAAGTGGAAATGTTAGGAAAAAAAAAGAATAAATGACCACAAGGAAATCTATCACTGAAAATAAATAAAAAACATTTACACAGGTACACATATTAAATTAAAGAAAGCCTAAGTAAAAAATAAGGTAATAACAAAGAAATAACATGATCAAATTTTGTATTTCATTAAATAATGATAAAGTGACAAAGGAAATAAACTTTAAATATTGTTCATATAATCGCTAAGCTAGGCTGTTTATTCTAAAAATAAAGTTATGAAGAAGATCTAAACTGTACTTCTTCATTAAACTGAAACATGAAAAATATTTTTCATATAAAATCATATGAAACACAAATGCAGAAATAGAAAAATTTATGAAAAAGCATTGATCAAGAAAGAAGGTCTTTTTAAAACTTATTATCATTGTAACTTTCTAAATACAACTCTTATGACACAATCAGTGAGCCATAGAGTGAGTAATAAATAAAAAAAAAACAAGGGTTGGAATTCTTAAATGAAGTGAAGCTGAGCTTTTATTATCTCTGAATTTAGTTGAATAAAATAACCTGTGGCCTGCTACATGTTCTCTTCTTTTTTAAGGTATTCACATTTAAGATTTTGATTCTTGCATAAGAGAAAAATTGAAATTTAGATAACATAGGCCAGCAGAAGAAAAATAAATTATAAATTATCAAACCTCCGTAAGCTTTACCAGCACTGTTTTGAAAAGGCTATTTGTGACTTCATTCCATATATATTTGAGAAAATTTACAATGATGGTATCTAATGACAACCAGTAACCCTTTTCTGTTGTGATTGAAATATTCTTTCTGCAACAATCAATACAAATTAAACATGCTTGTAATCATGGTGCTTAAGTAAAGATTTAATAAAAAATAAAAATAAATAATAATTTTAAAAAAGTTCTTTATATGTGAAAAATGTAAAATCTTCTATATTTTCCACTCAGAATAGAGAAAATTTCTTAACTTTATTATTATTTTGTTCCCTTCCATATCAAAACAAATATAAATTGCTTTTTAGAAGAGAGAGGTCATGACTTTGCACGACAAGACTCTGAGAATAATGGGGGCAGATTTATTCAATTACACTTGGGAATGGAGATTTCTTTCCAGGTAAGTGCAGTATTGTGGCAAAGAAAATGTACAAAATCAATCTGACTGCCAAATGATTATCCAATATTCCTCTAGGAAAAAGGCACCTGGGGTTTCTGTATTACATTGGTAATATAAATGGTATTTGGAAAAGGATTTAGGACATAGTAAATACTGGATGAATATTGGTTATTATTAATAATAGTTTTCATGATCCATCTCATGGATTTATTGATTTTTAAAATCTGATATTTTATTTGAACTATCAACCAGAGGATCATATTTAGTATTTTATAAAGCATCACGTTTTTAATCTTTACAAGCTACAACCAAAATTTTAGAAAACATAAATCATCTAAACATAAAATTTTAAATAGAATGACATAGAGAAGTACATATTTATAGTACACAATTTAAGTTTACATATACATATATGTAATTCAGTCATCACTGAGAAAATTTACTGGGTTTACATTTTTCCACAATATTTTCTCATTCTCTTTTTGCTTTCTGATTTCACCTCTGTGTTTTTGTCCTTCATTCTCTCCATGTTCAGGTTTCAATTTATTTGCTTTCTATAATTATGTAGATTGTTTAGATATTCTAAAATGTAACTGATAGGGAATTTTGTGGGACCTAATATTTTCTAAGAAGATAATTTTGCTGAAATTATTTGTGGAAACTTGTAACATATACACATTTCAATTCCTGAGTCATGTTTCAATGTCTGTTCATATAGTAAAGTGTTGATAAAAATCTTGATTATTTCCAGATCTGTGTTAGTATAAAAGTCCATGAATATTTATACACTTTTGGGGACATGCTAAAATATTTTACAGATAATATGCTTCAATAAATGAATAGATCATGTACTTACTTGCAATTTATTTTTATAAAGAAATGGTTATCATATATTTCCCATGCTAAATTTTATTCTTATTTTTTATGTTTAAAAGCTCTTTACAATTTTTGTTGCATTTGACATTATTTGGAGATAGTAATGAGTTAGATAAGTAGAATTCCTGTCTCAAATACAGGAGGCAGAGGATGGGGGAGGCGGGAAATGGGGGTCTTGGTGGTGAGAAAATGTTGCACTAGTGAAGTGGGGGTTCTTTTTATGACTGAAACCCAACTACAAACATGTTTGCAAATATGGTGCTTAAATATATTATTTAAAAGGAAAAGAGTCCAATTTACTAATTATGTTATAATGGAATATATTATAGCTAGTATGTCTAATAAATATTTGATATGCAGTTAAACTGATTATTCTATATTTCTCATTGTTTAAAAATCTATATATCTCAGCTCATTTTGGATTTAGTTTCAGATATAAGTCTGAGTAAATCTTTAGTATATGGATATAAATGTTTTCTATTACCTTTTAAATTTTACCACTTTTCACTGCATTGCATTTATAGATATAGTGTAAATATCTAATTCTATCTCACCACTTTAATTTATACTATTCATTTTGATTAGTTTTTATTAATCTCATATATTGTCTTCTCAAAAGGTGTGAAGGTCATATAAATTTGTTCTTGTCTTTAAATTTGTTTTCAATGCTATAGAATCTTACATTTCCATTTAAGTTTAAAATCATTTTTAATCTTTTGGAATAGCCCAATAGGGATTGCTTCATAACTATTTACCATTTGAAATAATTATCCTATAAACACTATTCAAGCCGACTCATAAAGAAGATTTCCTTTTATTTGTTTAATTATTTTCTTGTCTGTTTCTTGAGGTGATTTGTATTTAATGGTACTGTAGGGTTATCCCCAGGTTGATGCATGTACTTACACCTATCTGAGCTCAGGGATTATACAATGCCAGATATCAAACCTGGGATTCAAGCAGGAAAACAAAGAATTAGTATTGTTGCATTGATTGAGTGAATAGTAATAAAATTTGCAAACATAAATATGATATTACCAACAGAACTGTTTTCCCTTAAAATTGAAATGGATATTTATTACTCCCTCTCATCTTATTAAAATTTCTATTATGATGTCAAATGGAAAAGATTGATATATATATAACATTGTGATTTCTTTTTTAGATATCAAGAGTAAAGCATTGCACATTTGTCACTATTATCATGATATGTGAAGTTATTTGAAAGTTTTTAAAATAAACAACTAACACTTATTTTACATAAGTACAGATTCAAGGATCATAACTCCCAACCTGACTCCATACTTGATGATCACTCCTGGCAGTGCTTGGGGGACCAGATGTGGTGCTGGGGATAACTCTGTTTCAATTGTATGCAAGGCAAATACCTTAACTTTAGCATTAACTCTTTAGCCCACACAGACATTTATTCAAGTTATAAATTTTTAGTTTGTATAGCTATAAAATTACATCGTTTTGGGTCCAGGGTAAGACTAAGCCATCAGTTGGTGTGAACTTCAAACAAAACAAAATAAAGTGAATTACTCCAAGCTGTATCAAGTTGATGAATCTTAACAACTATTCTGAATATTTTGAGAATTTCTATCAGGAATGAATGCAAAAATTATTAACTGTATAGAGTTATTAAATTTAGACATTTTATTTTTTTATCTTTTGACTTAGTGATCCATAGGTGTTACTTCTTACTATGAACTCAAGAATTACTTCTAGTGAACTTGGGGGAGCATAAAGTGCCAGAGATCAAATCCATGTTTTCTACAGAAAACACACATGCCCTACCTTCTTCTGTTATGATTCTGGCCTCTAGATTAAATTTTTATAATAAATAATTTGATATAATAAGTAATAAATAACCCCCAGGAAACCAGTCATGCAATTATGTGTTAATATTTTTTGTTTAAGATAGTCTGCTAAAATTATGTTTAAAATTTCGTGGTTATTTCACAAGGAATACTGTGTTTTTCTTTTAAAGTTTTTGTGCTATAATAATCTGACTTTTAAAAAATGAGTTCCAACATATTCCATATTCTATCCAGTTCAATTTTCTTAAAGAGTTGTTATAGAATAACAATAGAATGACAAATGCAATGTTTTGTTGATTCCTCTGTAAGTTCATGTGGATGCAGGATTTCTTTGTGGGAAGCTTTTTAGTAGCTAATGATACCCTGAGTCTTTGAGGGCACCAGATTTCTCTGAAGTGATTTTTCAGTTCTGTGGTTGCAGAGGTTAATTCTCCAGTTCTGTAAATATTGACACATTGGGATCTTCCTAGGAAACAAAACCAATGAAATGGAGAATCTCTGCTTCAATAATAGTCACCAGAAATCAGCTATAATGTCTGGGAAAGTGTATAAAAAAGAAACACACTGGCGGGAGAGATGATGTGTTAGTTTTTATATGCAAGGCTCGGGTTCAATCCCTGGAACCATGCACTCACCTCTCCAATCACTGTCAGGAGCAATTCCCAGCATAGACACAGGTGTAACCTGTCAGTGTGGTCCTAAATTCTCTGTAAAAAGAAAATACAGAAAGAAGTGCAATGCCTTGATTGTGGAAAGAAAATAGCAGTCACCTCTCTACATTTTTCCTGTTATTGTCATCTTGTACCAATTCTGAAAACCACCCAGGTTTTCAAACTGTGTCGTAAACAGGAATGACATTTGGGTCTCATTTCAGATGGTGAGTGTGGAACACAAGTAGGAAATGGAATAAGATATGGTAGAAGGAGATTTAAAGGAAGGCATAACAAATAAGTTCAGTGACTGTTTGATCTTACCAGAAAAAATTCTTGTATTTTACAGGAGCAAAATGTTTCCAATCATTTAAGCATAAAAAAAGATATTTAACTGGGCCAGAGCAGTGGCGCAGCTGTAGGGCATTTGCCTTGCATGTGGCTGACCCAGGACAGACTGCTGTTCGATCCCCAGGAGTCTCATACAGTCACCCAAGCCAGGAGCAATTTCTGCGTGCATAGCCAGGAGTAACCTGAGTGTCACCGGGTGTGGCCCAAAAAATCCCCCTCAAATTGATATATAACAACAATGAAATCATGACACTGAAATTTAACAGCAAAACTTAAAATTGGTCTTCTTATGAGTAGGCTATGGTGGGAGATGGTGGCATGGGAGGGACTCTAGGAACATTGATGGAAGGAACTTAACACTGGTGGTGGGACTGATGTTGAAACATGGTATGTATAAATAAAACTCAACTATGAAGAACTTTGTAAATCACAATAGTTTAAGTAAAAGTATTAAAACTTAAAAAGGAAAAAGACATTAAAATAGAAATAAAAAGTGATATCTAAAACAGACAGTGTCTTATGATGGTAGAAGTAATAAGCCACATGTAATTTCATGATGAAAGAATTGCTTTTTTTATCTTATTACACACATATACCTACGTATTAGGACTCTCAACAACAACAAATAATTTAGAAAATAAATCCAGCAGAGATAATATGAAATTACCTTCAGCCTACACTTAGTAGCATTTCACTTTCTTTGCTATATTTACCCTCTTCTTTCCACCCAAAATAATATAATTTTCTGAAGTTAAAACACTGAATCCCCAAATTCCTAAATATCTATCACAGACTTTAAAAATTATAGTGTCTACCTAAATAATAACAATGCACCATTTTCTGTTAGTTTCCTTGGTTAACTAAATCCATCCATGAATCCTATCTGAATGATATATGATATGGATGGTGGATTCCAAGTCACTTATTTAAATTATAGGAGTATAGCATATATAAAAATTGCTTCCATAGTTGGTATATTTGGACATTGGAAATGATGTGTAAGTATCTAAGTATCTAAGTAGTTTAGAGCAAGACAGATGCAAATAATAGGAAACAGAGAGAGTTGAACATGAATAAGTCTGCACTGCTTTCTTAAGTTTCTCCATTGGAGAAATTAGGTCATATAATTGTCAACATGTCCTTTGGAGAGGTGTACTTAAGTTGAGAGGATAATGACAATAATAATTGCTGACACTCTTTGAGTCTTTGTGATATGCCAGACTGTTTTTCTAGCATGAAATATGTATTCCCTTATTAAATAGTTCTTTCAGAGCTTTAATGTTTTAATAGCCATTTCAGGACTGTCTTATTACTCTTCTTATTTATATATAAAGAAGCTGGGGTATAGTGACATTAAAAAGTTATTAAAATTACAAGTTCAATAGTTGTGGGTCCAACAGACCATTTTCCATTGCACCTTTAGCTTGTCCTAACCTATGCTCCATACACAAAACTTCATATTTATATATTGAAAAGCATTGGTATATTTCAATTGCCTTAAGGAAACAGAAAAAATTCAAATGTTTTCTTTATCCATCACTTAAAATAGCTTAAAATACTTGCAGAATATATATTGACTAAGGGTTTGGAAAGTGAGTGGCAATGCACAAGTCTTGCATGTATCAAATTTATGTTCTATCCTCTGAAATGAAAAATGTACTGTGTGTGTGTCTGTTTGTGTGTGTGTGTTTTTGAGTGAATAATTTTTATTTTCCACTATTAATTCTATCACAGTCTCAAAAATGTCATGCTTGACTCTCAAATTCAAATTTGTTATATTAATGTGTGGAATTCTTCATTAAAGCCTACTTTTTGTTATGCTATATATTAAAATTAAAAATTTAAAACAAAAAGGAGTTAAGAAATAGATGAGTAAATTTATAATGATGAAAGATAAAATGTATTATGTGGAAATAATCACTGTCATGTTTTCACAACATGTTAAGTATTACAGTGCATAGGACACCATAAAACCAAGAAGGAATCTGCCTAGAGATTTTTCAGAATATGACCCAAATGGGAGAGGAGATCAAGTGAAAGTTATATTGGTTCAATTCTTTGAGTCTTCCCAATGTACAGATTGGTATTTAAGTGTCAGAGATGATGCCACAAAAGTAGTCATATGTTAATAATTCTCCCAAAATGTTTAAGAAAAAAATTATCTGGTGCTATTTTATATTCACCTTTATTGCTATAAACATTTAGGCTTTATAGATTACACCTTACCTCTCTCCATAATAGTGAAGTGAAAAAATGTATACAGAGGTAATGTAAGTATTTACAAAATTTGTTTCACTTTCTGTGAGCCTTTATTCTCCCATTTTATATTAAATTGCATATTGTATGCCATTTGTTGTTATATTGATTTATTTTTTTATTTGCAGTGTCACAGTTCATCTGTATTTTATGCATGCAAGGTATTCATTTGGTTCTTAACTCCCATTCCTTAAGAAACTCTAAGCTTAGTTTTTTATGCTGATTATTGTATCCAGCTAATAGTTATTTCTTGCTTCCAGAGTCACACATATTTTGAAGTTGAATGTGCTCAGCATTGATATAGTTGACATGGATTTGGTGCTATAAGCAAATCTATCTAAATATTACAAATTACAAAGTTGTTGAAGGATAATTTCGGCTTTAACTGAATTCCTAGAACTGGAAATAATGTGTTCAAGTACATTTTATTTTATTTTAAATTAAGACTTTGAATGATGGATCTTTAAGTATAAAGAGGCTTCACCTTTCTCCGACCCTGAACCTTCTTCAGATATGGTATTTTGAATTCTCTCCATTTCCTATCCTGAACTCCTCCACCTTCTCTCTCTCTATTAATGGGTCTTTATATCCCACATGTGAGAAATCAATTCTGTGTCCATCCCTTGTCTCTCTCTTTTAGTTTGACTTCAGTCATATGAGATTGTACAGCTCTATTCATACCAAGCCACAATGAATGACTTTATATTTTATTATTGTCAAATACCATTCAATCGTGTACATATCAAATATATTTAAGGATCTTCCTTAAATCATACATTTAAATATCAGACTTAGTCATTAAACTTATATTAACCTGTTGAAAATTCCAAATATTAACATGCCCTCTCAGTTTCAAAGAACTACATAATACAAGATACAATGTTTTGAATAAGAAGACTATTGATTGAGTAATTAATAAAATCGAATTTGGGAGGAATATAAGTTATATTCAAGTTACATGTAAGATTGAAGAAAAGTAAAGTTGGTCTTTCACAGACAAATATTCAAATTATAATAATGTAGACTATTGCACAATAATATAAAAGATGCAAAGGGATCAATAAAAAGCTTAGAAAATAAGAGATATGCTTTGTCTATTAATATTGAAAATATAACTTTCATGGTATACTCTTTAACAACTTCCATCTCAAATGTTCTAATACAAATAGCTCTTGAAACATTGAAAGAAACTTGTGTTGATTAAAACGTAAAGTGTAAAATCCATGTGTTGGTTGAGGCCACCCTAGGTACTGTGTTTTTAATTGCTTAGGCGGACAGGTCTGATGAAGAAGGGTAGTAGTGGTGGAGAAATTATTCACAAACAGTCATTTAAAGTTTCATAGGAGTAAGCTTGCTACTATTACATGGTCCTATCAGCCTCTGTGCCATATCTGCCTAACACATCTTTTCTCCTGCTAAACTTTTTCTGCCAAACAGCTTCTGTTGCTGCTTCTGTCTGCCTTTTTATACTCTCAAGCCATTTCTCCTGCCTTGCCCCAGGCTAACTCTCTTTCTTTATCTAAAGTAGCCTATCCCATCCCAAGTGAGGAGGATATCTGATTCCCCAGGGAGGATTAACTCCTCAAAATAAGTGGTTAGGGGGCTGGAGAGATAGCATGGAGGTAGAGCATTTGCCTTGCATGCAGAAGTGTAGTTATTCAAATCCAGGCATCCCATATGGTCCCCAGAGCCTGCTAGGGGCAATTTCTGCATATAGCCAGGAGTAACTCCTGAGCACAAAGAACAGGTTAGAAAAATAGGAAGTTGAAAGAAATGATACCTTACATTTTCCACCTTTTGTGTTTTAAAGAAAACAAAAAAATTACAAAATCTTTGTTCTCCTGTTTGCCACAGGCAAGAATTCCATACCAGCTCTCAAACCATCAAAGTTTAAATTGTATGCAAATCTTTTCAAAAACAATTAGCCTTTTCCACATCTTATACATATCACAAATTTTTTTCTAGACTTCTCTGAACATAAACATTAGAACTTTTCTGCAGATATACTTACAATTTGAAATTTTTAGCATTATTACACCAAGTACTGTCAATAATTGAGAACATCTGAGTTTCTTTCCATGAAATCAACAAAAATAAACAAAATCAATAGTCCACTAAATAGCCCACTGCAGAATATATAGTTTGAAAATAAGTTGCTGCATAAGATACACATAAAAACATCGTAGCAATTGGGAAACATTCACTAAGATAGCCGAGAACTGTTAAAACTAACAACATAATGCATTTCCCCAGAATTGTGCAAACTAATATTAAACCACTAAAGTTAGATTTAAAAAAAAAAATCCTGTTTGCAGTGGGCTTAGAACAAAACAGTAAGATCCATACAGATAAAACACATTTTAACTAACAAGATAATGATCTATGCAAATAGGGTCAAAAGATTAACCTGAAACACAGTTAAAAGGCAAGAGGTTTTCTTCTGTTGAACTTCGGCTGGGCTTATGTTCTAAAATTCCACCTTCTTTCTTTGTTTTAGGCTCCCAAGGTCATCAGGGATAGAAAGTCTTTCTGTTCCAGAGCTAGAGTCTGGCTTGAGGATATTCAATTGTCTGCCTGCTGCTGTCCCCCCTCCCTCTTTTTTTTTTTTTTTTGTCTTCTTCCCAATCAGTGATTTCTATAGGTTTCTGCAGGTTGGGAGACTAGACTAAGGTCCTCAGCAAAAGCATCTTTGTAGAAGAAAGGCTGTGAGTCTCGGCCTCTGGGAGTTTACTCTAAGTTTTCAGCTCTCTCCCTTTCACTGCTTGCTCTTGTCCTGCCCAAATTGGTCTCCACCATGTTCAAAACAGGAACTACATATACCAACATTCTGAGCTCTCTATTCTCAGTCTGGCTCAAAAAGGCCATGACTAGCCACCGGAGGTCAAGGTAGTTACCATTGCTGAGGTCTTCTCTGGTTCTTAGGTCCTGTTTCCATGTTTAAGTGCCAGTTGTTGATTAAAATATAAAGTATAAAGTCTACATATTGAGTGAAGTCTGCCTTGGCATTGCACCTCGAGCCCCTTCAGCTGGAGGGTCTGAAGAAGCAGGATAACAGCACAGAAATAATTCAGAAGCAGTCAGTTAAAGTTTCATCAGAGTCAGTTTGCTTTTATTTCATGGCCCTATCAGCCTTTGTATCGTGTCTGGCTAACGCATCTCTTTTCCTGATGAGCTCTTTGCTGCTTCTCTGCTAAGCTTTCTCTGTAGAGTAGCTTTTATTGCTGCTTCTTCTCTCTGCCTTTTCTGCTCTCAGCTGTTCCTCCTGCCTCTCCTTAGGCCAGTGTCTGCAACCTGGGGCTCACGAACCACATCTGGCACTTTACACTTTTAATTTGGCTATTCTGTGTTGTCACTTCAGGAATCAGGACTCCGCTCCCAGCCTCTGTCAGTGCGCACCCCATGTGCAGCCCCGGTGGCTGGCTACAAGAATGTAAGATGATACCCATTATCATCCCCAAACAAAGGTGTTCCCCCAAAGTCATTCTTTCTTAAACCTCTTCCTTTGATATATAAAAGCCCACTGAAATGTACTTTTCTCTCTCTCTCTCTCTCTCTCTCTCTCTCTCTCTCTCTCTCTCTCTCTCTCTCTTGACCTGAAGACTCCTCGTATTGGGAATTGGTTTTAATAAAGAAAGAGGTGTTCTAGCTTTTTGGGCTCTAGGCAGAGAGTACAAGGTAAAAAGCCATGAACTCCATGATCAACCTTTCCTGGCTAGCTTTGTTTATTATTTCTTTCCTGCTACCCTGATTCTTCAGACCAGGTAGTGTGGGGTGTAGAAATACAGTACCTGGACTGATCTTAAGATACATATTTCGTTTGCACAAGAGTGGGCATCTTCCATGAAGGGATTCTCAACCCAGTGTTTTCTTTTTCATGGATTCTCATATTCAGAGTACTCATGATTAAATTGTGAACTAATGTCCTTAAATGCTGTTTTTCATATTGATTATGACTTTCTGCATAATATCAGTGTCAATCAGAAATTTTTGGCAAGAGTGGAAACATTTCAATATCTCCTTCTCAGACACAGCTATCCCAGAATCACATTCTTTTTTGAACACATCCATCTTATGTCTCACTGTAAAAACTATTTGTGAAACTCCCCTGCAGAGAAATATTAAGTTCATAGAGAAAATGAGCCGGAGAGAAAGCATGGAGGTAAGGCATTTGCCTTTCATGCAAAAGGACGGTGATTCAAATCCTGGCATCCCATATGGTCCCCTGTGCCTGCCAGGAGCAAATTCTGAGCATAGAGCTAGAGCCAGGAGTAACCCCTGAGCACTGCCTGGTGTAATCCAAAAAAAAAAAAAAAAAAAGAGAGAAAAAATAAACAATGTCTGCCAAACACACAAGCTTATCTACCCATTACTTGTCCAACTGGGGTTGTACAGAGTTCTGCTCTCACAGGAACTGCACAACATCTTCCTTCTTGCCAACAAGGTGAGAGAGTACCCTTCCCCTGAATAGCCACTTCACTTCTTCATGGAAAAGATGCTAGTAGTGGGCATCCATACACTCACCCAGAGTGTTGAATAGCCTGGATTTAATCACAATTGTGAATTTCACAATTTATCTTTACTGTGTCATCTGTCACAGAGTTTAGTTCAGCAGGGAGTTTTTTTGAATTCAGTCTATCATACAGTGTATCATTCAGTGGATACAATGTACGGGTGTGCAACTTCTGTTGTTTGGTGACTACACAAAAACACTGAGCCATGCACAGTGCATCATCTGTACATACATCAATATATCAGATTATTATTCTGAGTAAAATGAGTCAGAAGAAGAGGTGTAGACACAGAATAATCATTGTGGCATGTAAGAATAATAAATAGCAATATGGTAATAATATCTAGAGAAAATAGGGATTGTTTCAAGTCAGTCCCTGAAGAGGTTGACTGATAGAGGAATGGAGGATGAGGCCTTTCTCCTCTGGCTCGGACCACGCGCCTGTTACCCTGTTCAGTCGGCGGTTCTGATGTGAATGTGGCGGGAAGAAAGACAACAGGCAGTCAGGCTTCCGAAGAAAGCAGCTCTTTATTCCATGAAGAGGCCGAAACCAAAAAGCCTAAGAATAAGCCTCAGAAATAAAGCCTCCAGCCTTCCACAGACCATTGCTTTTATGCCCCAGAATCAGGTACCACCCAATGGTGGGATCAGGTACCACCCAATGGTGGGAGAAGAATCAGGTACCACCCTAGGGTGGGAGCAGAATGCCAGGTCACACCCTAGGGTAGGGCACAATCACCAATCAGGGTAGGGTCAGTAACATAATAATCCCATAAAAATGTTTACATATACAACAAGGGATGAGGGACAGGAGGACTAGTCCATGATAGGAAGCTTGCCATAAAAAGTGAGGCCGGGCGGTGGTGCTAAAGGTAAGGTGCCTGCCTTGCCTGCGCTAGCCTTGGACAGACCGCGGTTCGATCCCCCGGTGTCCCATATGGTCCCCCAAGCCAGGAGCAACTTCTGAGTGCATAGCCAGGAGTAACCCCTGAGCATTACTGGGTGTGGCCCAAAAACCAAAAAAAAAAAAAAAAAGAAAAGAAAAAGAGGTGAGATCAGTTAGAATACAGAAAGGTACATTATGACATTGATATTTGGAACTTATCCACTCTGGACAAGAACTGGATGCTGAAAATGGATAAGTGACATGTATGGTACCCTTTAATTAACAATATTGCAAACCACGGTGTCATAAAGGAAAAGAGAGATAGAGAGAAAAAAGCAAAATGTCTGCCCCTGCCATAGGCAGGGTGAAGGGGAAGGAAACAAGGGACATTGGTGGTGGGGAAAGTGCACTGGTGAGGGTGGTGTACATTCTATGATTGAAACGCAAGTATGAATAATTTTGAAACAAATATCCTTAAATAAAAATTATTTTTAAAATGTTTTAGGCACTCTATCATAATTCCTTTATGATATGATATCATATGTCTTTAACAAAGTGCCGTTTTTGTTTTTGTGTGTATTTTAGTTTGGTTTCTTGTAGCACACACTAAAGTTTCAATAGATTGTTTTTCCTTTCAATGAAATCACTACTTTTTATCTGGAACACTGTTCTTGCTTTTAAAGATTATTGAAAGGTTTTTCTCTTTTACCTGTTTCATCTCCATATTGTAGGGTTTCAAATTTTCAGCACATTTTGGTTATCAAGAGGAAACATTTTAAAATGTTTTGCTTCCTTATTATCAGAAATCAAAGCATTTTTCCTTGAGAGGGGTGTTCACTATCCTGAATTAACAAACGATCAGTGGATTCAAAAACTGTATTTCATGGTGGATGTTACTTCACATCTAAATCAGCTTAATCATAAACTACAGGGGAAAGGAAACACAATTTTTTCTATGTTAGAAGTTATTTCGTTTGAAAACAAATGATCTGATTTTGACAGAAAAACTTTTATTCACTTTCTAAGCCTATTGAAACATTGCCAAGAAAATAATTCTGATATTGACTTTACCTATTTTAAAACAGCACTTTTAAATATGAGGGAAGCTTTTCTCAAGAGGTTTCAGGATTTCAGAAACAGCAAAACAACGTTGGCCTTTATTAAAAAACCTCTGGATACCACTGTAACGGAATTAAATTTTTCTCCCTTTTATATCGACATTGGCAACTTTGAAATGCAATTGCTGGATTTATAAAACAAAGAACTGTGGAACTCGAAATATGAACGTGTTTGTGCTAATTTAGAAATTTTGGAGAAACACAAATGTGAACTTAATTCACAGCACAAGTGGTCTGCTCTGAAAGACCTGGAGAAGGAAGATATGTTGATTTTTAATACCTGGAACAGTATTCCTGACTCATATAATCAACTAAAAAAACTAGCGTTTGCTGTTATTTTCTTGTTTGGGTATAAATATTTATGCGAACAATCATTTCCAAGCATGCATCTTATGAAGAGTAAATTAATCGTCTCATGGATGAGAACCTGGAATTGTGCCTAAAATTAAAAACAACAACATACAAACCTGACTTACTCAAATTATCCAAGGAAATGCAAGGCCAATGTTCATATTAGTGTTTGTGACTTTGTCAGTCATTGTCAGGATGTAATTTTCTCTACTTTGTAAGGCAAATTTTACGTAACTTAATATTATCGATAAATAATATCGTTCTAAAGTTTTTGTTTTATTAGTTGTGTTATTTGTATTCTCCCAACCTATGTGGATACTTACATACAGAATATTCTCAATAAAAACTTATTGAAACTAAAAACAGTGTACCATCTTATGTATTTTCGTTTTTAAAAATGTGGCTATTGGGGCGGAGAGATAGCATGGGGTAAGTCGTTTGCCTCTCATGCAGACGGTAGGTGGTTTGAATCCCGGAATCCCATATGGTCCCCTGAGCCTGCCAGGAGAGATTTCTGAGCATAGAGCCAGAAGTAACCTCTGAGCACTGCCAGGTGTGACACAAAACAAAACAAAACAAAACAAAACAAAACAAAAAAAGTGGCTCTCAAAATAAATTTCAATTCTGGTTTTGCCGAGATTCGGCTCAGTTGAAAAACAAGGTTGCTGACCACTGCCCTAGACAGTCTCTTTCTTTATCTAAAATAGTCCACTAATCCCAGGGAAGGGCAGGCCTAACTCTTCAGGTGGGATTAACATCTGAAAAGAAAAGGTTAGGGAAACAAGAAGTTAGAGGAAGGGGTACCTGACAAATTTGTATCAAACTAGAGCTTACTTGAAGCCATGGGACTTTTGATGCATAACTGAATAAAATGAACTGAAAGACCAAACCAGCTTATAAAAATCATTCAAAATATGTGTTAAGAATATCTCTAAAGTGTTACACTGTTTAACACAAGTGCAGATTTCGAGATAGTCAAGTAACAGTGGAAAAGTTTTGAATCTTCTTAACTCCAGGTTAAGGCAGTAAGAAAGAAAGTCTGGCCAAGCAAGGTCATGACATTTTACAATGATAAAAATGGTGGTTATATGTATCCTAACACATATTTTTAGTCAAAAGCAAATTCTTAGATGACATTTTGTATTTTAAGTAAATGCATTAATTTGCTGATAATGCTCACTTTAAATAAAAAATTTTTGAGGAAATTAAAAATATATGAGATATGATATTGATTTTCTTAAAAGGAACTTTTCAAGAGCTTATGTTATCTAGTTGGGCAATTAAAATATGTCTTATTGCAAATATATCTTCTCTTGAAAATGAAAAAACAATATTATTTACTGCTTGCACATACATGAATAAAATGCAAAATATACTTACCATTATTAGCTCTAATAGATATAATAGTTTCTATTGGTCAATGAATAAAATATTATCTTAGTAGAAACTTTATTGCAAATAGCATGTGAATAGTGGCCTTTATTTTATGTTTATTGGGATGACATCCAGCTATCCTTAGAGATTACCCCTGGCTCATCACTCAGTATTTAATCTGGACAGTCAAGAGCACTATAGACTATAGTATTGCTCCAGTACCTTTTAAATGTGAGTGCTTCAACAAGACTTCCTTCCTTCCTCCCTCCCTTGCTTCTTTCCTTGCTTCTTACTTCCATCTTCCCTCCCCTCCTTTTACCCTTTTCCCTCCCTTCCATCTTTTCTTCTTTCCATCATTTCTATTTACATCCCTCCTTCCTTCCTCCTCTTACTTCCTTAACTTTCTTCATTTCTCCCCTTCTTTCTTCCACACTCCCTTTCTTCCTTCCTTTCTTCATTCCTCCCTTTCTGCCTTCCACACTCTCTCCCTTCCTTCCTTCCTCCCTTCCTTTATTCCTTCCACACTCCCTCCCTCCTTCCATCTCTCCGTCCCTCCTTCTATCCCTCCCTGCCTCCCTTCCTTCTTCCTCCCTTCTTTCCTTCCTTTCTTTCCTCCCTCCTTCCCTCCCTTCCTTTCCTCCCTCCCTCCCTCCTTCCCTCCCTTCCTTCCTCCCTCCCTCCCACCCTCCCTCCCTCCCTTCCTTCCATCCTCCCTCCCTCCCTCCCTCCTTCCCTCCCTCCCTCCCTTCCTTCCATCCTCCCTCCCTCCCTCCCTCCTTCCCTCCCTCCCTCCCTTCCTTCCATCCTCCCTCCCTCCCTCCCTTCCTTCCATCCTTCCTCCCTTCCTCCCTCCCTCCCTTCCTTCCTTCCTTCCTTCCTTCCTTCCTTCCTTCCTTCCTTCCTTCCTTCCTTTCTTCCTTCCTTCCTTCCTTCCTTCCTTCCTTCCTTCCTTCCTTCCTCCCTCCTTTTCCTACTTCCTTTCCTACTTTTCCTTCCCACCTTTCCTTCTCCTTCATTTTATTTCTTCTTTTCCACACTTCCTTGTCTTCCCTTTCTCTAACATAGTTCGTTTATGGGTCACACCTGTTAGTGCTCAGAGTTTAAGCCCTAACTTCTTCATTAGACATCTCTCCTGGCAGTACTCTGGAGACCGTGTGTGTATCAAAGCTGATCAGCTGCATTGCAAATCAAACATTCTATTTACAGTCTTATTACTTTGGCCCTCTTTCTTAAATTTTTTCCTTCATTCTTTTAAGAGAAAAACAATTTCCCCAAAATATTTATTTTATACTTTACAAAAAGATCTAATAATAAATCCACTTTACAGCCAAAGACCTGCCAGCCTGAACAAGGTACAGGCTCTCTTTCCATGCCAGGGACAGTCTCAGGTTTCACTGAACAGATGCTAAATTTAGGTTTCACTTTTTCTTTTTATTAGTTACCTCAAGAGATTAAGAAAAGAAGGGGGTCCTTTTTTCTCAAAGCACCTGCATGTAATTGTAGGTTATTACCTGTCTCAGTTGAAGGGGTACATAACTGGAATAAACTAAACTCTACTGATATAATAAGAACATAGGCAGAACATTTTTATCTGGAAAATGTTTTATATTATTCAAGGTGGGAGGTAGTCACTAAAATTTAATAAAAACTATGAAGTTAAAAAAATTGGATTTTCCTTTAGGCCAAGATTTTCTTATTGCCTTCATCTTGGACTCCATCATGTTAACACTATGAAATCAAACCATTATAATTTGAAAATTAATGCATTGAAAAGTATCTATTCAAACCTCACCGTAAGGGGATACATACTGTACTTTCCTGAGCTTTCAGTTTCTTATTTGTTTATTAGTGAAAATGTTTCCCACATAGTCTTGGCTGCTAATCAAAGTTTACATTTAAATGCATATAATTCAATGAGATCAGAGCACCAGCTTTTAGGTGTGGTTCACTTGGAATATCAATTGTAACATAAATCATGAGTTGAAATATATTTCTTACTTTACTTTATGTAATATTTTTAAAGCGCAAGAAGAGACAGTCATGCAAAACAAATTAATATTGAAGCTTGGGAGATGAGTTTTCAAAAAATAAAATTTGAGAAGAATCCAGAGCCTTCTGATACAAATTGTATTTGCAGCGAGGTGCAGGAGTGGGAGTTAAGGCAAAAAGGGTTAGGAGTTCTTGAGAGATAAGAGGCATCTTTCCAGATGGTTTCCAATTTAAATAGTAAAGGGAGATCAGCTACAGGAAAATCCCTACCTGAACAAAAACTTCAGGGGAAAAAATAGACTTCCCTTTCTGTGCCAGCATCCTTGGCATATGATCATCATCTGACAAACATCTATCAGTTGGAGGCAGATGGGAGATTGTCCAGTGGTAAAGGTGCTGGGTCCTCACACAGTCCATTTCAGCTTCATCACAAGAACACATATGGTGGCCTGAGCATTGCCAAAGGTAATACTTGATCACAGAGCAGAAAAACAGTCTGAGCACTGTCAGATGTGGCTATAAACTACTACAACAACAAAACACGATCTGGTAAAAATGATTATTGCTGAGCTCATAGAGTTGATATGATCCTTAAATGAATCCATGAATACAAATTTATAGATAGTACCTGATACAATGTATTTGTTCTAGAAATTATTTTCATTATACTCTTATTTTAAATTAATTGAAAAATGTGAGGAAAAATGTTACAAGGTAACTTCTCAAGGTCTTATCACTTTATAGATACAGAAATTTAAACATGTTTTCTACTGACATGAAATAATTTAGAGGCAAAAATGGACTTAAACAAGGAAAACATTTTATAACTAAATATATCCAGAGGCCAGAGGAAATAGGCTATACATTTAGTACAAATTAATCTAAATAAAAAGTAAAGATATTAAATTTATGTTTAAGTACTTGGAATTTAACTAGCTAAGTACAAATGCTACATGTCTAAAATAATATTTAAGTATAAATTTAAGAGAGAGTGTATGATTTGTGTGTGGCTCAAATAATACAGATTGAAATATAGTCCACTCTATTATCACTTTCAAGTAATGATAACTACATCAACTTGTATCAGAAATAATTATCAGTACTTATTTCTTGAGAAAAATTTGAGTCTGCAGACTTGAAGCAATTTACTCATTCACATTGGATCTAGAGCTAAAGGACTATTATTACTAATAATCACTTTGCTTTATAATTCTCTAAAGTCCTGTGATAAAAATGGAGCTGAGTGACTGCTCAGAACTCCAGGCATAAGCCACCATGTTTAGGAGTCTGTCCTTAAGCTACAAAAGTGCAAGTGGATCCTAGTAGAATTTAAGTATAGATATACAGGACCTGCTTGCCTAGGGCATCAAACATGGAGCACTCTAGGCCCAAGAATGACTCCTGAAAAACAGAATTGTGAGCACTGTTTGTGAAGTCTCCCAATAGGGGAATTAATTCAAATCATAAAAAAAAAATGTTCACATCAATGTTTCTAATCTATATTTTATAGTATGAGTGCATTTCCTCTATTTGCATCTTTGTATCATGGCAAATATATGCTAATATAACTATATAACTTTAATTATAATAAACATTGACTTAATTAAAAATGAAACGAGCCTTCTCAAAAATTCCAAGGGATGTAATTAATGTAAAAATATCTGACTTTTTTCCTCTGAGGAAAATCAAACTTGTACAAATTTTACAAAGCCTTTTGTACACACCTCTACTTAGTGAGGGAGCAAAGAGATTGTGTATATGTGTGTGTTTCGTTGATTCTTTTTGTTTGTTTTAATAAATGCTCAGAAAATAACAAATGCATTACGAAAGGGAGGATATTACTAGAGGGTTTCACTAATTTATTTATCTATCTATTTTGGGAGGGGTCACACCCGGTGATGCTGAGGTGTTATTCCTGGCTATGGGCTTAGAAATCACTCTTGACTTGGGGAACCGTATAGGACACAAGGGGATCGAACTGCAGTTCATCCTAGGCTAGAGCCAGCAAGGCAGATGCCTTACCACTCCAGGCCACTGCTCTGGCCCCAAGGTTACACAAATTTAGTTTAAAGAACTCCACTGAGATCTTTTAATTTTATGTTATTCTGTAAATAAAAAAAATTTAGGCCATGTGTCTGAGGCGGAATGAATTTGACTCTTACCCTGTAATGCATGACCACAAGAATTAAATTGATAGATTCACTGCTATTTGACTCTACGGCCACTACTATTAAAACATCCCATACAAATTCATGTAATTCATGGTAAATATTATCTTCAGTCCTTATCAAAGAAGGGAGTTTGTTGATAACTACATAGTCAAGACTATGCTATATTAGGTCTATTAATATTAATTTCAATAGCAATAAAGGCATGTCAAGGAATTATAGTTCAAGTTCAATTTTTTATTTAAAGGTATTTTAATTGTTTTATAAAGTTTTCAGAAATTTCATTACACTTTACTATGTAAGAGATTTTATTCTAGATAAGGTCACCAAAAAGGCCCATGTCAGTTATATAAATAACTCTACTTAGTTAAAAAAAAAGCCAACATTCCAAATTTATCATACATAGAAATTGCTTAAATATTGTTTTTTTTGTGTTTATATGATTAATTTTATAATGAGTTAGTGAATTATATATTTATTAATATTCAGACCTTTATTTTATATTTTTAAATGTTAGCATTTAAAAACTCTTTCCTTGATAGGTACCAGTTCAATTGGTAGAGATAAAAAAGAACAGAACTAAATATCCAAGCCAAAGTCAAAGACAGTGGAATCAAAAACTCAAACTTTAACTATCTACACTGTAAATGAGCCTGTTATACATGTAGGCTGGAGGGCAAAGGGTGCTTTGATCTGGGATACACTCTGTTAACATGGTGGAGTGAGATCCATACTAGTGGTGAGATTGGCCCTAATTCATTGGACAATATAGGGTTCCATAATGCTGCAAAACATGTCTCAAACTCAACTATCACCTGTTGTCTTCAAATACCCTTGTTTTCTTTCTTTTTTTTATTTTTAAAACATAAAAGTATCACATGTATGTCTAAAACTTAACTATGAAGTACTTTGTAAATCAAAATGGTTTTAAAATAATGAATATAAAATAAAACTTCTTTACAAATTATGGTGTAATATTTATATATAAAATCATATATAAAATAGATATAATCATTATTTACATATAATTTCCTGCATATAATTAATCTATTCAACTTATCAAGAATTATTGTTCTATCAAAAATTTTGTTATCTTGATGGTTGATATTCATTTCTAAAATAAATTGAAATAACTACATAGAGAATAAATAAAGATAACTAAAATTAGAGCCAGGAGTATTTCCTGGGTATTGCTTAAACTGGCTACCAATCCCCACAAAAAAGTTTAAATAAATAAATAATAAATAAAATTGAATAAAAATTTCCACTTTTGTAGGTCCTTGACTACTTTTACTAATAACATATATGCAGTCTTTTTCAAACTCTTGCTTAAGACAACATACACAGAAGAAATCCAGGAGCATTTCTGCATTCACAGTGCACTATATGGAGGGTCGCATTCAAGCTATAATGTTGTTAGCTGAATGTGTACATGAAATAGGAGTCCAAACTTTGAGGCTACAATCAGTTACTCTATTCAAGAGCTGCAGTCAAGTCTCCTCGCTGGCTTACATCATCATATTCCCTGTCATCCCCATGTGCAAATATCATATTTTCTGGAATGCTTTAAGAAAAGAAGCTTTTCTGTTCATGCTTGCTGCCCATGTGACTGGCTAGTGAAGACACTTGCATGCAACAATGCACAGATTTTCCTGTAAGTAAGTAAATTATCTCAAAGACTTTTGGACACTATGCTTTCCTACTTCAATTGCTTCAGGGGTTCTCTTCTGTTTTTTTTTTTTTCCCACTCAGTTGTGATCCAAGAGGTAAGGAAGTTAAAGTTTATCTCAAGCAAAAAAAAAAGAAAGAAAAAGAAAAATGTTGAAGCAGCAGTTCAAGAGTGTCTCTTGAAGAGACCTGCACTTTCCTTGAATTAGACTTCAGCTGTGAAGTGGAAATATTGAATTCTATGATCTGATGAAGATTTTCATAAAGGTAATAGCATGAATCACCACAGATCAAAATATTCAGGTGTGTACCTATTTCCACATTGTAACAGAATCTTATTTTAGAGAATGCTGAATATTCAAAGTTTATTGTATTTTAGTGGCACTTTGCTCTCTTATAATAGATTCATTTCTATTAATTCTATTAGTTTGTATTTTTGAAATGAATAGCTGGAGATCACTAAAATATATAAACTTTTATAACGATATCAGCAACAAGTAGCTATCTCTTTTAGACAACAGTAATTTTCCAGAATTGATTTTCTTTTCTCTATTTTATTTTTGAATTATTTATGGCCTCTAAGAACCCTTAACTTGTTTAGTTAAAAAAGCAATATCCCATGGGGCCGGAGCAGTGGCACAAGTGGTAAGGCACTTGCCTTGCATATGCTAAACTAGATAGATTACAGTTCGACCTCCCAGCATCCTATATGGTCCCCCAAGCCAGGAGTGATTCTTTAGTGCATAGCCAGGAGTAATCACTGAGCATCATAGAGTGTGACCCAAAAAGCCAAAAAAAAAAAAAAAAAGCAATATCCTGGACAAGGGAAAACGTTTTATTACTTTCTTTCAGATTTTTTTTTTTAATGTAGTGTTTTCCTTTTTGTTTACCTCAGAGAAGGAAAGATAGAGCTAAGAAACCCTATTAGAATTTTAGGGTCCTTAGCTACCAATGAAGACAATTCCATATACTTTGACTAATTCAACAAACCAGCATATCTGCATTATACATGTATCAAAGAAATATAAAGAGACTCAACAGAATTGTTGAGTTTGTTATCTAAGAACTGTTTTCCCCAGACTATCATGATCCAGTGTATTAAGGGCATCTGTTGGGAAATAGATGTTATAAGGTCATGCAGTAGGGAACCTAGACTGTACTTGAGTCCTTCTAAGAAGTAGCGTCCATCCATGTGTATCTAAAGAAGGTCACATGACCAAGAAGGCACAGTAACTTGAAATTGAAGAAATTTTCATCAGAGCTCTATCAAGCTAGAGCCTTGTCTCCAACATTCAGACTAACAAACTATGATAGAAAATATAATCCTCAAGCTACTCAGGCCCTGGTAATTTATTTCAGCAGCCAGTGTAAACTATGAGAAACACATAAATCTAGTAACACCTACTGATTGTTTAAATTAAACTCATTAGAAAGGCCGAATGATTAAAGTGAATTTACTTATAAAGACATATCTACATTTTCTTTTAAATGATGTAGAACACATTATTTTCTTTATATGCTTTTTTTTTACAGATGAATTGAATTTTTCTACATTTGTCTTCCTAAGACAGAGAAAGTAGAAAGGAAGACAGGAGAGAAAGAAGGAAAAAGAAAAGGAGGGAGCAAGGGGAAAATGACAAAATAAATCAATGCATGATTTATTCTCTATGTCATGTTTATAAAAATCATTAATATATAACCTAAATTTACAAAAACAATAGAAAGAACCAAGCACATTAATTGCATGTAAATTCATAACAAAAGTAAACACATCAATATAGTATACATATTAGTATTATCAATAATTTAATTGTAAATTATTTTTGTTTTGTTTTGTTTTGTTTTAGGGCCACACCTGATAGACCTTGGGAGTTACTCCTGATTCTATATTTAGAAATTACTCCTAGCATTTTATGCATTAGGGAAGGTCTGGCTGTCCTGCCCCCATCTCCACCCCTAGAGACCCAGGTGCCCAGCCTTGCCTAATGGCCTGGTCTTCCCTGGGGGTTCCATATCCCTGCACTCAGGTTCAGTAGAGAGGTCCTGACCTCCTGCTCCCCCAAAAACCTTGCCACACCAGCACTTCTTTTGTTTTACTTTTAACTTTTTTTCATTTTTCTTCTTTTTTTCTTTTCCATTCTGTGTTTATTATTTGGTGATTTTTTTTTTGATAGTTACTATCTGTTTTTTAAACTGTTAGGTATTTTTTATTGTTGTTGTTGATAGGCTTTTTATTTTTTTCCTGCTTTTGTCTAGGAGTAATTAAAAAAAAGAAAAGAAATTACTCCTACCAGGCTCTAAAGACCACACGTGATGCTGGGGATTAAATCTGGGGGAGCCACGTTCAAGGCAAATACCCTACCAGCTGTGCTATCACTTCTAGTGAACTATATTTAAATATCACAATATTATTGACTTTTGTAACCTCTGGAATTCTATATTTTTGTATTAAAAATGTCATTGATTCATTAATTCATGAGAGTGAGTGAGTAAAAAATAATAATAACATAGGTCTTAATTTTAAAATATTTGGTTCTAGAACAGTTGGGACCAAATTATTTTTCTACTTTAATTTGTTGTGGACTATATTTAAGGTTGCTAAGGTAAATATGATATTTAAGCAAGACACGCTTATAGATTTTGTTTGTTTGTTTTTGGTTTTTCGGGCCACACCCGTTTGATGCTCAGGGGTTACTCTTGGCTAAGCACTCAAAAATTGTCCCTGGCTTGGGGGGACCATATGGAATGCCAGGGGATCCAACCACCGTCCTTCCTTGACTAGCGCTTGCAAGGCAGACACCTTATCTACAGCGCCACCTCGCCAGCCCCACATAGATTTTGCAGTGAAAAGTCTCTGGAGATGGTTTGAAGAAAACCACAGATTAAGACTATATCCACATTGATGTATCACTGAGAATATATTGATCTCAGGATAAATAAAGAGACTAATAGTCACAGGTTTTTTTCTCACTCTTGCCAGTGGATCCAAAAGGCATGTCTAAGGCATAAAATCAAAATATTCCTAATAGTACAAATGAGCATTCTACATTTTGACTGATAAAATTATTAGTTACTGCACATAAATGCCTGATGACTTTGAACAGTGCTAGTGGCCTTAAAAGTAGACATGAGAAAATAATTACATTTCTAAGTTATAGAAATTGACAGAGAAGGCAAGAAGGAGAGAATCGTAGAAGGATGGATTGATAAGCTCTCTTTTAAACTAGCTCATTTGCCAAAGAAATTTTAAAAAGCCACAAGAAGTTGACAATAAAGTTATATATTTTAACTATATGTGTATATAAAATAAAACTGAAATGTCACTACTTCTATCACAGTTGTGGTTATATTGCTAGAGTAGCAGATAAAAGCAGGCATTTCATTATAGGGTAAATGCTGAACAAACAGGGTAAATCTGACCAATGAACAAGTAAAATTGCTTCAGATGGCTCCCTTCCCTCCCCCGTCCTTGCCCCTTCCCCAGCCCCGAGCTTTGCCTACCCTCCTGAAAAAAAAATTGCTTCACATGGGAGACATTTTATTATGATATTCCACTGAATTATTTTTCTATAAGGAACTGTGTGCTACAGATGTAAAATTATTTTTAGGTGATGGATGAGACAGTAGGGGCAATATAGGGGTTCCTGTTTCTTCCTTCCTGATTGTTCTCAAATATGCTTTTAGGCTCAGTTTCTGGAGTTTAGCTAACCTCTATTCAGAAATATCCACATTGTCTGTATTCTGTATATTCGCACATTGTTTGTACCCTGCATGGGACCAACTTTTGGGTTCCATGGAACCATAATACTCCGATGCTTCTTGAACTTATCATCTCTTGCCTGTCTAGACATGGCACCTTTGTTCTTGAGTAAATATATTCTTTGCTCTCCTCCTGCACTTGAGTTCCATGCCTTTTTAAATGAAAATCTGTGGCTAAGTATCCCCTGACTTCCTCACCAGAAAACAATTCACCATCTATAAACACACACTTCACAATCATCGGCAGGACTCTTCCCATTTCCCCTACATATGACTATTCCCCACTTCCTTTTATATTAATGCCAGATCAAATTGACTACTTATTAGACAACTATTTTTATTCTCTAGGCATGATGTTTACTTAGATTACTTTCTTTATTGCTTTGTGTTCAATTCCTGAAAATTCAGATATCAATACAATTGAAGAACCATAAATCAAGTATCAACATTCACACATGCAATGTTTATGAATAAAAAAATCATAGAAGGATATACAAGTTCAGTCAATTATGCAAAGGTCCAAAAATTGTCTGCCTTGTAATTAATCACATATTAAAGCCAAGTGATTAGTGCGGTGACCTCTACAAAAATTGTTGTTTCATTTCTATTAATCATTTAATAAATCAAAAGGCATGCCATACCAATCCTAATAACCCTAAACAAAGGAATACAGACCATCTAAACCAAAATCTACATAGTATATATACAATATAGATGTTGTTCTATCGATAGGCCAACATCTATAATTCCAATACTTAGAACATAAGTAATAAGCAGCTACTGGAGGAAATTATATAGCTCCTCTGTCAACTAGTGTCAGTTTTCTAGTCTATATATCAATTGAGACATAAACTAACCAAGATTTGGTGATATGAAATAATTTAGATAAGTCTTTGAGTAAAAGTCTAGATAGATTGTTTTTACTGTGTAGATACACTTTGACTAATTCTTATAATAGACATAATTTCTTATACTTTATTTAATTTTAGAACTTACAAATACTTTTTACCTTTTCATTTTAGTGAACAGTATAAGCAGTACTACATTTATTAATTCAGGAAATTACATGTGAGACTGACACAAGAAAAAAAATAAAAGACTGTTCCTCTTAGCACCATCATTCCTAAATTCTATATATTTACTATTACCAAACTATGTTGTAAAAGTGCCCAAATGATATAAGATTCTTCACACCACTTTCCCTACACATCAGCCCATTTCCATACAACCTTGTACTACAAATACCAGTCAAAAATGCTTTTCTATCCTTGTACCTCCCCTTTCTTCTCTGGATATGGGTTGATCTATATCCATGGTTTCTTCACCAGTCCCACTTTAAGATTCTGAGGGAGGCTCTGTCTTAGAGAATTTGACCAAATGCAATCGTTTTCACTACTTCCGATGCTCAGTGCCATTCTAGAGGCACTCTCCTAAATGAGCTGAACACCACACATCTATGTGGTATCTCTAGGGTGGCAGAGATAAATTATGTGATCACAGGAAGCAGGGAAACCAGGCATGTGACCCTAGGAAGCATGAGATTTAACAGGATGGGTGGAAACAGTCACCTTTAAATGATGGGTGATGGATTCACACTATCAGATTTTGTAAATCATATTATTTTATGTAATGAAATAGGACTGGCAAGATAGAATAGTTTTCAGTACACACATTTACAAATGAATTCTTTGGTTATTATTTAAATACTGGAAACACAAGCTGTTGATTTTAATTAACCTTCAGCATTAAGAATAAAGAAGCAAAATATGTATTTATGAAGACTTAAATATCCAGTTTTAGAAAATTATCTCCTGATAAAATTAACAACTACATATAAGCTGTTATTTTCCTAAGCAGGATAACATGGTTATAATTCTGTTGCAATAAACTAATACCCAGTAAAAACTAATTAACACAAACAATTTATTTTCTAGTTCATGTAACAATTGAGACAAAAATTAATCAAGATTTGGTGAGATGAAGCAAATTAGGTAAGTCTTTGAATAAAACTCTGGTGATAGTCAGATAATTATTTTAATGTGTTGATATACTTTGATTAATCCTTATAATTTATACAACTCCTTATATTTTATATAATTTTAGAACCTACAGCTCATCTTGTGTGAAATGAGAACAAGCTGGACTAAGATCACATTCAGAGTTTTAAAATTGTTTTTAAAAGTCTCAATTTTAACACTTTGTTTTGTTTTTAGTCTATAAGTGAATATTCTGGTTACTTTATCTTTACTTATCACAAATATAAAAATATATTTATTCAATTTAATATGCTGTTATCAACTTTTGTTAGTGAACTGATTACATGTGGCCATACATAATTATTGATGTTTCTTTGAGGGTTTTAGATAACATTTTTTCTTCTTTATTTGAACATCTTGATTACATAAATGATAGTGATTGGGTTTCAGTCATGTAAAGAACACCTCCCTTCACCAGTGCAACATTCCTACCACCAATGTCCCCAATCTCCCTCCATCCCACCCCATCCCCACCTGTACTCCACACAGGCTTTCCAGTTCCCTCATTCATTCACTTGATTATGGCAGTTCTCTGTGTAGTTATTTCTATAGCTGTACTCACCACTCTTTGTGGTGAGTTTCATGGAGTGAGCTGGTGTTCCAGCCCTCCTCTCATTGTCTCTGAGGATTGTTACAAAAATGACTTTTATTTTTCTTAAAACCCATAGATGAGTGAGACTATTCTGTGACTCTCTTTCTCCCTCTGACTTATTTCACTCAGCATGATAGATTCCATGTACATCCATGTATAGGAAAATTTCATGACTTCATCTCTCCTGACGGCTGCATAATATTCCATTGTGTATATGTACCACAGTTTCTTAAGCCATTCGTCTGTTGAAGGGCATCTTGGTTGTTTCCAGAGCCTGGCTATTGTGAATAGTGCTGCAATAAATATAGATGTAAGGAAGGGGTTTTTGTATTGTATTCTTGTGTTCTTAGGGTATATCCCTAGGAGTAGAATAGCTGGGTCGAATGGGAGCTCAATTTCCAGATTTTGAAGGAATCTCCATATTGCTTTCCATAGAGGCTGTACTAGGCGGCATTACCACTAGCAGTGGATAAGAGTTCCTTACTTTCATTTAAATAAGTGACTGTTAGATCTGAGAAGATAATAGAGGGTAAAGAATTTACTATGTATGCAGTCTACAAGGATTAGATCCTGCAGACCCCGTATGGTCCTTCCAAGTGATCTCTAAGAAAAGAGCCAAGACTAAGCCTTCAGTACTGATGACTGTCAAAATGTGGCCTTTAAGTAAAATTATACCTTTTCATAATTTGGATGTATTTTGTCCAATCATATGAAGAATACAACAAAATCAATGCCTTCAACTCTAACAAGGAGACAATTGTGTTGTTATCTACCCTGGGATTTCAGCTACAATCCTAATTCCTCCTCGGATCTTCAGCCAGTGAGTATTCCCTGCACATCTCACACATGTCCATCAGTTAACTGAGGGAACCACTTCCATGAAGTACAAAGGCATTATCCATAGGTGAATATACAATATACTAGGTCAGTGGTCGGCAAGCCGCAGCTCGCGAGTCACATGCGGCTCTTTACACTTTTAATTTGGCTCTTCTGTGTGCCCGGCAGCAGCTCTAGGAGTCAGGACTCAGCTCCTACCCTCTGTCAGTGCGTGCACTGTGTGCAGCCCTGGCTGTTGGCTCCAAGAGTGTAAGATGATACCCAGTATCAACCCCAAACAAAGGTGTTCCCCCAAGGTCATACTTTCTTAAACCTCTTCCTTTGAAATGTAAAAGCCCACTGAATATGTACTTCTCTCTCTCTCTCTCTCTCTCTCTCTCTCTCTCTCTCTCTCTCTCTCTCTCTCTCTCTCTCTCTCTCTCTCTCTCTCTCTCTCTCTTTCTTTCTTTCTCTCTCTATTTCTCTCTCTCTCTCTCTTGACCTGAAGCCTCCTGGTATTGGGAATTGGTTTAAATAAAGAAAGAGGTGTTCTAGTTTTTTGGGGCTCTAGGCAGAGAGTACAAGATAAAAGGCCATGGATTCCATGATCATCCTTTCCTGGCTGGCTCGGTTTATTATGTTTTTCCTGCTACCCTACTTCTTCAGACAAGGTTGGGTGGAGTTTAGAAATACAGTGCCTGGAGTGATCTTAAAACACATATTTTATTTTGCACAAAAGTGGGCATCTTCCATGAAGCGATTCTCAATCCAGAGTTTTCTTTTCCATGGATTCTCATGTTCAGAGTACTCATGATTAAAGTTGTGAGGTAATGCTTTTAAATGCTGTTTTTCATATTGATTATGACTTTCTGCATAAGTGCCAATCAGAAATTTTTGGCAAGAGTGGAAACATTTCAATATCTCCTTCTCAGACACAGCTATCCCAGAATCAGATTTTTCTTTGAATACATCCATCTTATATCTCACTGTAAAACTACTGTGAAACCACCCTGCAGAGAAATATTAACTTCACAGAGAAAATGAACAATGTCTGCCAAATATAGAAGCTTAGCTACCCGTTCCTTGTCCAACTGGGGCTGTACAAAGTCAGAGTTCTGCTCTCATAGTAACTGAACTACCTCTTTCTTCTTGCCAACAAGGCGTGAGAGCACCCTTCCCCTGAACAGCCACTTTACTTCTTCATGGAGAAGATGCTAGTAGTGGGCATCCATACTCTCACCCAGGGTGGTGAATAGCCTGGATTTGATCACAATTGTGAATTTCACAAATTATCTTTACTGTGTCATCTGTCACAGTGTTTAGTTCAGCAGGAAGTTTTTTTTTTTTTAATCCAGTCTATCATACAATGAGTGGATACAATGTATGGGTGTACAACTTCTGCTTCTTGTGACTACACAAAAATACTGAGCCATGCACAGTACATCATCTGTACATATATCAATACATCAGAATATTATTCTGAGTGATATGAGTCAGATGAAGACGTGTAGACACAGAATAACCATCTGTGGCATATAAGAATAATAAATGGCAATATGGTAATAATATCTAGGGAAAATAGGGATGAGGGACAGGAGGACTAGTCCATGATAGGAAGGTTTCCATAAAAAGTGGTGAGTTTAGTTAGAATAGAGAAAGATACATTATGACATTGATAGTTGGAACTTATCATTCTGAACAAGAACTGGATGCTGAAAATGGATGAGTGACATGCATAGTACCCATTAATTAACAATATTGCAAACCACAGTGCCATAAAGGAAATTTTGCAAACCTCAGTGTCATAAAGGAAAAGAGAGATAAAGAGAAAAATTCAAAATGCTTGCCCCTGACATAGACAGAGGAGGGTGAAGGGAAAGGAAACAAGGGACATTGGTGGTGGGGAAAGTGCACTGGTGAGGGTGGTGTACATTCTATGATTGAAATGCAAGTATGAATAAAACTTCGTAACAAATATGCTTAAATAAAAATTATTTTTAAAATGTTTTAGGCACTCTATCATAATTCTTTTATGATATGGTATCATATGCCTTTAACAAAGTGCCAATTTTGTTTTTGAGTATATTTTAGTTTGTTTTCTTGCAGCACACACTAAAGTGTCAATAGATATTTTTGCTTTCAGTGAAATCACTACTTTTCTCTGGAACACTGTCCTTGCTTTTAAAGATTGTTAAAAGGTTTTTCTTTTACCTGTTTCATCTTTATATTGTAGAGTTTCAAATTTTCAGCACATTTTGGTTATAAAGAGGAAACATTTTGAAAAGATTTGCTTCCTTATTATCAGAAATCAAATCATTTTTCTCCAGAAGGGTATTCGCTATCCAGAATTAACAAATGATTAGTGGATTCCAAAACTGTATTTCATGATGGATGTTACTTCACATCTAAATCAGCTTAATCATAAACTACAGGGGAAAGGAAACACAATTTTTTCGATGTTAGAAGAAGTTATTTCATTTGAAAACAAATGATCTGTTTTTGCTCAAGATTTTGACAGAGAAACTTTGATTCACTTTTCAAACCTGTTGAAATATCACCAAAAATAATTCTGATATTGACATTATTTTAAATCAGCATTTTTAAATATGAGGGAAGCTTTTTTCAAGAGGTTTCAGGATTTCAGAAACAGCAAAGCAACGTTGGCCTTTGTTAAAAAATCCTCTGGATGCCACTGTAAGGGAAATAAATTTTTCTATCTTTAAAATCGACATTGGCAACTTTGAAATGCAATTGCTGGGTTTAAAAAACAAAGAACTGGGCCCGGAGAGATAGCACAGCGGCGTTTGCCTGGCAAGTAGCCGATCCAGGACCAAAGGTGGTTGGTTCGAATCCCGGTGTCCTATATGGTCCCCCGTGCCTGCCAGGAGCTATTTCTGAGCAGACAGCCAGGAGTAACCCCTGAGCACCGCCGGGTGTGGCCCAAAAACCAAAAACAAACAAATAAACAAACAAAAAACAAAGAACTGTGGAACTCGACATTTGAATGTTTTTGTGCTAATTTAGAAAGTTTGGAGAAACACAAATGTGAACTTAGTTCACAGCAAAAGTGGTCTGCTTTGAAAGACCTGGAGAAGGAAGATATGTTGATTTTTAACACCTGGAATAGTATTCCTGACTCATATAATCAACTAAAAAAGCTAGTGTTTGCTGTTCTTTTCTTGTTCGGGTCTACATATTTATATGAACAATCATTTTCAAGCATGAATCTTATCAAGAGTAAATTGAGAAATTGTCTCATGGATGAGAACCTGGAATTGTGCCTAAAATTAAAAACAACAACATACAAACCTGACTTACTCAAACTATCAAAGGAAATGCAAGGCCAATGTTCACATTAGTGTTTATGACTTTGTCAGTCATTGTCAGCATGTAATTTTCTCTACATTGTAAGGCAAATTTTATGGAATTTAATGTTATCGATAAATAATATCATTCTAAAGTTTTTGTTTTATTAGTTGTGTTACTTGTATCTTCCCGACCTATGTGGATACTTGCATGCAGAATATTCTCAAAAAAACTTATTGAAACTAAAAACAGTGTGCTATCCTATATACTTTCGGTTTTAAAAATGTGGCTCTCAAAATAATTTTCAATCGTGGTTTTGGTGAGATTTGGCTCAGTTGAAAAAAAGGTTGCCCACCACTGTCCTAGGTGAATGGCTCTTGATTCCATAAACACATTATCTAATATTTATTCATAGTGTTGTTAATGTGTATGCGTGTGGATATCCATCCACACACATATTTATTCCACTGATCTATTTCTCTGGAGAACTCTGAATAGAACATACTTTCTCCAGTAAAAAAATAAATGTTAGTTAAAATTATAAAATAATATGTAATTTATTTATTTAACTTAACAATTACAAAATATCATAGTGAATTTCTGTAACCACAATATACTCATAGGAGTACCTTGCAAAGTGTTAGTGAATTTAAGGGTTGTTATTTTTATATAACAAACTACAGTGATAACAAATCTCATTAGATTTTCCACCCATAAAATTTCTCATGTCACACATATATATTGTTGTGAGGTGTAGCAAAACATGATGGTGACATTTAATTCCATAATAACCTTAAAGTGAATGTTTCTCTAGAAGGTGAATACACGTTTTTCTATATGTTTATTTTTTGTATGGATTTTGTAATTTACTAATGTAGCCATGAAGAGTCCCTATAGAACTCCTGTGCCAAAATGATTAGAGTAAGTATTATTTAAGGCAAGGGGCAAAGCAGGTTCTATATGTGCAGATGAGATAAGAATAATCAAAATAGACCCCAACATTTTGAACATTGCTCCTGGTTTAATACAACATTTCACATAAAGTTCTTTAGAACTTTATTCTATGTCAAAGGAAAAAGAATATTTTTTTTTTTTTTTGGTTTCCTGATATGTAAAAGGGGGACAGTCTTTGGTCACAGGAGGCTACTCCCAGCTCTGTGCATGTGGGTTTCACTAAAAGGTGGTGATAAGGAATTTGTTAAGATTGTTCTGGGGAATACTTATGCTCGCCACCTGCATAATATGTACTCAGATCTTGGGACAATTGCTATAGACCTTGAAGCACATTTCATTCCACATAGCTAATGCCTGAAAACAAATAATGTGAAAACCTAATATCATGACAGGTAATTTATTTTTATCTAATTTTCTTGTTTCATTCAAAATCTCTACTAGTCTATAAGTCAGGATATTGGCTATACATGCATATTTTACTTTATGGATATCAACACAAAAATTTATCATTTTATAAAAGTATTCTATCTGTGTTCAGCACATATACGGTGGCCACACATACTGCTATTCTTGCTGAGTTTGTCAAGACTGTGGACACTAAGAGAAATACCAACAGTAATAAAAATTTTTTCATAAAAGCTCTCCACTTTTCTGGAGTCAGACAGTCTGGTAATTACCACCCAAATCACGACCCATGGAGCCATTCAACAGCCACAAAAGAATATTGAGGGTGACAATCAATTCACTACAAAATGCATCATGAAAAAATGATTAAAACTAAATAATATTTTATTCACATAGATTTAATAAGAAACAGAACTCTCTGGTCTTGTGCACCACCAAAATATTCCATAGTATCTCAGGGAGTTTGAAGCACAAATGTTAACTTTAGATGCTTGGCCAAAAAATTGAATACAGATGTCAACATTTGAAAGCTTATTCTGCTAGAAGTACAAGATTTCATTCCAAGTTACTGACAAGAAAGCTCAAAAGGAAAAGAAAAGGATATATTTTATGTTTTAAAAAGACATTTTGAATCATCCTCAGACAGACCATTTTCATTTTAATATGTCTTTAATTGACTTTTAAAAAAATAGTTGTGTTTTCGTTATTGTAACAATGAGAATAACAAATGTATTGCCTAACTGGAAATTCAAAATGTGAAGAGGAAGAACCACAGAAATCTCAAAATATCAGTGGATTAGATGCTTTACTTGGCGGATGAGACAATTCCAGAAACTTCTTGCTGAGAAGTGCTGTGGAAGACAGTGGACTAACACCTCAATCCTGCATGAAGTCTTTGTAACAAAAGCATTAAAAAAAATTAACTCCTACAGTCCTATTACCCAAGCCTTGCTCTCTTTCACAAATATTATTCCCCCCTGGGTACTTTGTTTTCTGTGGCCCTCACTCACAGATATATTTGATGGTGTCCAGCCTGGCTAGGCAGTTCTTCTGGGGTGTGGTTCCAGTACTGGCCCCAGGGGCAGGGCATATCTCAAGAACCCACCCATGTTGGGTACCAATTTCATCACTTAGGCAACCTTACATTGTCCTTCCTTCTGAGAGTGCTTCATTCCTCACAATAGAATATGTGTTCTTAGGGGCCGGGCGGTGGCGCTAAAGGTAAGGTGCCTGCCTTACCTGCGCTAGCCTAGGACGGACCGCGGTTCGATCCCCCGGCATCCCATATGGTCCCCCAAGCCAGGAGCGACTTCTGAGCGCATAGCCAGGAGTAACCCCTGAGCGTCACTGGGTGTGGCCCAAAAACCAAAAAAAAAAAAAAAAAGAATATGTGTTCTTAGCAACACTTTCTGAGTATTTCAAGAATCAAATTTTACTATGCAAGGATATTTGAATATGTCATTTAAACTAGAAAGAACACATAAGAAGCTCTTTAAAAACAAGTTTCAAAGAAATATGGACTAAAAGTTTCTATATAAGAAGAGAAAAGTATTTCATACTTTAGCAATCTGTAGGTTATTTAAGAAAATTGTCTAGTGGGAAATGTGAACAGCTGAAGGGTGGTATACATTCTGAGACGAAACTCAAACATGAACAATTTTATAGTCACAATCCATAAATAAAGTAATTATACAATTTATATATATATATATATATATATATATATATATATATATATATATATATATAGTAATCCCTTTAAAAAGGAAAAGGTCCAATCTATTCAGCGCTTGTTTTAAGGAATATGCATATTTAACTTTGTTTGTCTTTGAACTATAGGAGCTGTGCTCAGGGCTTATTCCTGGCTCTGAACTCAGGGATCACTCCTGGAGGTGTGAGGATCATATTTGGTATCTGCATTTGAATCCGGATAATTGCTCATACCAATGTATTATCTCTCTGACCTCAAGAGAGTTAGATATTTTAGAGAGAGAACATATGTGTCTGAGGACATGGAATATAGAATTCACTATAACTTAGCAAAAGGTTACAATGAAGATAAAACTTCACATTTTATAATGGCTAAAAAAATAAAAATACCAAAGACACTGAATTGACTCTGTAAATCAAATATTTTTCTTTCACATTTTGAGCCAAAACCAGCAGTGCTCAGGAATTACTCCTGATTTTATGTTCAGGGATTGCTTCTAATGGTGCTTCAAAGACCACATGTTATAATGGGATCAAACCCAAGTTTGAACTGCACAAAGCAATTGCATAAGATTGCACAAGGCAATATCTTATCTGCTAAACTATTTTCTCCCAATCAAAAATTTTTTGGGTAGCAGGCTACACTCAACAGTGTTCAGGGGCTAGTCCTGGCTCTGCAAGCAGAAAGTACTCTTGGTAGACTCAGAAGACAATATGGAATTCTGGGATAAAACCAGGGTCAGCTACTTGCAAGGCAAATGCTCTCCCTGCTATGCTCTTTCTGTTTGAAAAAATCAGAAACATTTTTAATGTGCACCCCCATGCAATGAAAATTATTTGTTTTGTGTTTAACTTTGCTTACAAAGATCTTAAATCCTCTCTTTTTCAATCATTTTTGCTGTTTTGTGTATGCAGTAAGACTCACTGACCACAACATCCTCTTATTATATGTCATAAGAGGTAACATTTTTCTATAAATTATCTTGTTCTCTAACCATGTTTCTGTCAAAACTAACTCTATGTTTGGTTTTAAGTAGAAAAATCCTTGAATGATAATCCCATAATTATCTACTTCAGTGTATCATATTAATACACCTTCACCTACTTTGCTTTTCACACCTGGAGTCCCAACAATTATTCATTATCTTGATTATAAAAAACATTTTAGCATAAAACATTTATCTATGCAAATGCCAATGACACTATAATTTATATCAGGAGGCTCTTAAGATTGCCCTATTAAGCCAGTGAGTAGTAAATACCATAATTCTACATGAGTACTTTGATTTCCAATGCATAAAAATTAATTGGAGACACATTAGAGCAAATTCACTTGAAATTTTGGTTCTTACCACGATGTCATCATTATGTGTGATGCATAACAGATCTTGTCTGGTTGAGGCAACAATTTCTAAAAATGTAGGCAAGGAGATGGAATAAATGCCTCCATTAATATTTTTGTTGTTGCTGTTGTTGTTGCTGTTGTTGTTTTTGGGTCAAATCCAGTAACGCTCAGAGGTTATTTCTGAAATCATTCAAAAATCGTTCAGAAATCGTTCCTCACAGGCTCGGAGGACCATATGGGATGCCAGGATTCAAACCACCGTCCTTCTGCATGCAAGACAAACGCCCTTACTCAATGTATCTCTTTGGCCCTCCATTTATCTTTGAACTTGGCTAAGAAGGACAATTCTTTATGATACTGAATGAGAAAATTGATCTATGGGCACTGGATCTGGACAACCAGAACTTGCTCTCATCATCACTTCCCTATGATCTTTCTCTTGTATGGATGATAAATCTATGAAGGACACAGACTGTACAGGGACAATGCCTTCCAGAAACCATTTGGTTGGCCCCTCTGCCTAGCTATGGCCTTTCATAATGTAACAGGCAGGTACAGGCTGGTCGCTATGGCCAGCTACTCACCTTGTGGCCCTTAAACTGCTTTTATATAAATCTCCCTTACACCTGTCCTGTGACAGACAGGACAATTTACTTTATTAAATTATAAAACTCATAAAAAAGTAAATATATAAAAAATGTGTATTCAGGGTCTTGAGAAACTGATTCATTTTAAAGCTATTATGGAATTCAATGTCATCATCATGTTTTGTTACACCTCACTTCAATATGTGTGCATGTCTGTGTGTGTGTGTGTGTGTGTGTGACCTGAGTAATTTTATGGAAAAAATCTAATGAGATTTGTTACCACTATAATTTTTATATTAAAAATAATAACTCTTAAAAATTCACTAACACTTTGTATAGGTACTCCTATGAGTA